>NC_052175.1:4031876-4201300 GCF_902713615.1 Scyliorhinus canicula
TGGTGAAACTGATGTTTGTTGTGATGTGGCAGCTGGTTCTTTTCGGTCTAACCAAATTCCAACAGGCTCTCACAACGAGTTTTAATTTGTATTTAACTGAGAAGGAGTAAAGTAGTCAGGAAGAAGGTCTCCAAACCACAGTTTGTAACATTTACCAGAAAATGTAAGACAACCGATAAAAATATTTGAAGAAACATTTCCTGAAATAAATGACTGTTTAGTTGAACTCAGTTAGAACTGCTGCCTGACGGCACAGAGGACCCGGGTTTCGATACCCACGCCAGGTCACTGTCCGTGTGGAGTTTACACATTCTCTGCGTGTCTGTGTGTGTCACACGCCCACGACCAAAGATGTGCAGGGTACGTGGATTGGCCATGTGAAATAGTCCCTTAATTGAATAGAGTCATACAATGATAAGAATTATGAGAAAAGCATCAGTATTATTAGTAGAAGCTTCCATTGTTCCTCCAAGGACGCTTGCACAAGCTTCTCCCTATTTTATTCAGCACAGTGAAAACAAATCTCGGATAAAAACGTTGCAATCTGAATGATCGACTTCATTAAAGGAGGTTGTTGGTTGATTTCTTAAATTATCTGCTTCTGAGCAGGATATTTTAAGGATCTATTTGCCATCAAAACCGATGCTGCCAATAGTCTCGTTTTAAATGTGCTTCCCCCTTGTCTAAACGTTGAACACCCGTATCTCCTCGCGCTGACTGTGGGAGTTCAGGGACGCGGCTGATGCCACTGACGCCTTGATGTGCTAGATGTGTGTCCAGCTGCAGCTCCTGTTGGACCGCATGACGGCTCTGGAGCTGCGGATGGACTCACTTTGGAGCATCCGCGATGCAGACGACATCGTGGAGAGCACGTTCAGTGAGTTGGTCACACCGCAGATTAGGAATGGTGAGAGAGACAGGAAATGGGTGGCCAGAAGACAGAGAAAGAGCAGGAAGGCAGTGCAGGTGTCCCCTGCGGTCATCTCCCTCCAAAACAGGTGTATCGTTTTGGATACTGTTGTGGGAGATGATTCACCAGGGGAAGGCAGTAGTAGCCAGGCTCATGGCACAGTGGCTGGCTCTGCTGCACAGAAGGGCAGGAATTCGCCTGGCAAGGCTATAGTCATCTGGGATCTAATCGGAAGAGAAGTAGACAGGCGTTTCTCTTGTCGAAAACGAGACTCCCGAATGGTATGTTGCCTCCCGGGTGCACGGGTCATTGATGTCTCAGTTGGTCTGCAGGACAGCCTGAAGAGGAAGGGTGAACATCCAGTTGTCGTTGTGCATATAGGCACCAATGGTATCTGTAAAAAACGGGATGAGGTCCGACAGTCAGAATTTAGGGAGTTAGGAGATATGTTAAAAAGTAGGACCTCAAAGGTAGTAATCTCGGGATTGCAACCAGTGCCAAGAGACAGTCAGAATAGACATTCAAGAATAGTCAGAATGGATACGTGGCTTCAGACATTGTGCAGGAGGGAGTGGTTTCAGATTTTTGGGACATTGGAGCCGGTTATGAGGGCTGTGCGACAATTACAATCCGGACGTCTACACCTGGGCAGGACTGGAAACAATGTCCCAGGGGCTGCTTTAGCCAACGCTGTTGGGGAGGATTTAAACTAATGCGGCAGGGAGATGGGAACCAGATTAGGACTTTAGAGGCCAGTAAAGAGGCAACAACTAAGGCCAGTAAGGTACTAGATTATAAAAACTCATTGTAACTAAGGGGGCGGGTGGACAAGGAAGAGATGATCAACTCGAAGGGACAGATGGCCAGAGCTGCATTTGTTTTAATGCGGGAAGTGTAGCAGGTAAAGCAGATGAATTTAGGACTTGGATTAGTACATGGGAATATGATGTTATTTGTATTACTGACACTTGTTTGTGGACAAGGTTGGCAACTATATATTCCAGGCCTTAGATCCTCCAGCAGGGAGAGAGAGGAAGACAAATGGGATGGGGGAGTTGCATTACTGGTCAGAGATTATATCACAGCTGTGATTAAAGAGGGCACAATGGAGGATTCCAGCACTGAGGCAATATAAGTAGAACTCAGAAATAGGAAGGGTGCCGTAACATTGTTGGGACTTTACTACAGGCCTCCCAATAGCGAGCGTGAAGTATAGATACAAACATGTTGACAGATCATGGAAAAATGTCGGAGCAATAGGATGGTCGTGATGGGAGATTTTAACTTCCCCGACATTGAATGGACACATCTAATTTTGGTGGAGTAAATGTAGCAGAATTTGGAAGGAGCATCCAGGAGTGTTTTTTAGAGCAGTATGTAAACAGTCCAACTAGGGAAGGAGCCCAACTGGACCTGGTATTGGGGAATGATCCCCGCCAGTGGTTGTAGGTTCAATCGAAGATTACTTTGTGAACAGCGATCACAATTCCTTAATTTTAGAACACTCATGGACAAAGGCGAGAGTCGTCCTCAAGGAAGAGTGCTAAATTGAAGAAATGCCAAGTATAAGAACATTTGGCAGGAGCTAGGGAATGCGGACTGTTTAAGGGTAAATCGATAATTTGAAATGTGGGATTCTTTTAAGGAAAGTATATTAGAGTGCAGGACAGACATGTCCCTGTGAAAATGAGGGATAGAAATTGCAAGTTTAGGGAGCCATGGGTGACGGGTGGAATTGTGAGACTAGCTGAGATGTAAAAGGAAGCAGACAAAATATATAGGCGACTTAAATCTGATGAAGCTTTGGAGGAATATCGGGAAAATAGCACAAATCTCAAACGCGCAATAAACAGGGCTAAAAGGAGCCGTGGCTCAAGGTTATCTTTGGCTAACAGGTTTAAGGAAACAGCCAAAGCCTTTTATTCGTATATATGGGGCAAGAGGGTAACTAGAGAATGGATCGTAAACTCAAAGACAAAAGAAGGAAATTTATGTTTGGAGTCAGAGGAAATGGGTGAGATTCTTAATGTCTACTTTTCATCGTTATTCACCAAGGAGAGGGACATGACGGATGTTGAGGTTAGGAACGGATGTTTAAATACTCTAGGTCAAGTCGGCATAAGGACGGGGGAAGTTCTGGGTATTCTGAAAGACATTAAGGTGGACAAATTCCCAGGTCCGGATGGGACCTATCCAAGGTTATTGAGGGAAGCGAGGGACGAAACAGCTGGGATCTTAGTAGATATATTTTTAGCACGGGTGAGGTCCCGAAGGACTGGAGAATTGCTAATGTTGTTCCTTTGTATCGGAAGGGGAGCAGGGTAATCCAGGGAATTATAGACCTGTGAGCTTGACGTCAGCAAACTGTTGGAGAAGATACTGAGGGACAGGATCTATTCACATTCAGAAGAAAATTGGCTTATCAGGGACAGGCATTATGGCTTTGTACAGGGAAGGTCATGCCTTACAAACGTAATAGAATTCTTTGATGAAGTGACAAAGTTAATTGACGAGGAAAGGGCTGTAAAATATTTCCCAAGGCAGGTTGATGGAAAAAGTAAAGTCGCATGGATTTCGGGTGTACTGGTTAGATGGATAAATAACTGGCTGGGCAACGGGAGATAGGCAGTAGTGGTGAAAGGGAGTGTCTCAAAATGGAGAAGGGTGACTAGTGGTGATCCACAGGGATCCGTGCTCTGACAATTGTTGTTTGCGAAATACATAAATGACCTGTACGAAGGTATAGATGGTCTGATTAGCAAGTTTGCAGATTATATTAAGATTGCTGGAGCTGAAGATAGCGAGGTGGACTGTCAGAGAATATGGCAAAATATAGATAGATTGGAGAGTTGGGCAGAGAAATGTCAGATGGAGTTCAATCATATACGGTTAATTAAAGAGTCATGGGGAAAATTGGTGTCCAGAGCGATCAGGGAGTTCAGGTCCATTGTACCCTGAAGGTCGCAACTCAGATCGATAGACTGGTCAAGTAGGCATACATCATGCTTGCCTTCATCGGACGGGGTATTCAGTACAAGAGTCGGCAGGTCATGTTGCAGTTGTATAGGACGTTGGTTCCTCCACATTTAGAATATTGCGTGCAGTTCTAGTCGCCACATAAGACGGATATGGATGCTTCAGAGAGGGTGCAGAGGATGTTTAACAGGATGTTCCCTGGTATGGAGGGTGCTAGCTATGAAAAACGGTTGAGTGGATTAGGTTTTTATTCGTTGGAAAGACGGAGTTTGAGTGGGGATCTGATTGAGGCCCACAAAATTCTGAGATATATGGACAGGGTGGATAGCAACAAGCTTTTTCCAAGAGCGTGGGTGTCAATAACAAGGGATCTCGATTTCGAGGTGAGAGGGGGAAAGTTTAAGGGAGATGTGCGTAAAACGTTTTTTATGCAGAGGGTGGTGGGTGCCTGGAATGCTTTGCCAGTTGAGGTTTTGGAGGCTGGCACGACAGCATCATTTAAGATTCATCTAGATAGACATATGAAGGGGCGGAAAGGGAGGGAAGTAGATCCTTGGAAAGTTGGCGACAGGTTTAGATAAAAGATCTGGATCGGCGCAGGCTGAGAGGGCCAAAATTTCTTTCCTGTAATTTTCTTTGTTCTTTCGTCTAATATGTTGACTTCACTTTGAAAATCCACGTTTCACAATCTGAAGAACTTTCATTTTTTTTTAAGGCGACTAGTTTGCTTAGAATTAAAGCGAGCGCTAATGTTACTCCTTGTGTGTTATTTGTCAATGGAACAAACTCATTTTGAACAACATTTACCCGTCAAGTCGCCCACATATTCTCCTATTGCAAATTTATATTCTTGCTGATCACTGGTATCGCATCTGAAGTTTGCTAATTGCAATCAAATACGTCTTCATTTCGCACCTCACCTAGTTTTATTAGCTTTACTGTTGTAACTAAACTGTCTCGATTCTCATGACATTTATAGCTCACACGCACACAGGTATTTTTGATGAGAGTGAATGACACGTGTGCGGAGCAGACAAGATAAATGGACATAAAGATGAATTAAATGATCACCTGAGACAATTAACTTCTCTTTCGGTGATCACTCACTTAAGAGTATGATTGCCCACATAGGAAACGCTACGTTACTGCCCATAGGCACTCTATGAATCTCTCGGCTACTACACACAGGGACAGTGATTTCTTGAAAGGCTGATGAGCGCGAGCCTAGAGCTTAATCGTAGATGAACACTTGTCAGCTGTTTACAGGTAGGAAAGGTCCTTGGAATCCATATAGCTTGTCTTCCTTTATCAGGGCTACAAGTCCCCCTGTGCATCCTCTGAGTGTTCAATCCTTCAATCAGGCGGTTGCTCCATGTAGTCCCAGTCTGAGCAAAATCTCCTCGGCGATAACATATATGTCACATTTCCTGAGGTTAGCCTTCAGGGAGTGTTTGAAGAGGTTAATTTGTCTGTCTCTTGTTCAGATGTCTTCCGTGAGCTGGGGAAGGAAGATTTGTTTTGTTCGTAAGGATTCTAATACCCATGCACATCACCGGCCCAGCAGAGTTGATTTCGGGTGATCATGACCTGTATTCTGGTCGACTTGACTCCTTCAAGAACACTGAAGGTAGTCCATTGTCCTCTCAACTAATGCACAGATTTCGACTCAAAGAACAAAGATAATCACAGCACAGGAACAGGCCCTTCGGCCCTCAAAGCCTGCGCCGATCCAGATCCTTTATCTAAACCTGTCTCCTATTTTCAAAGGTCTACTTCCCTCTGTTGCCGCCGGTTCATACATCTGTCTAGATGCCTCATTAATGATGCTATCATGCCCGCCTCTACCACCTCCACTTGTAAAGCGTTCCAGGCAACCACCACCCTCTGCGTAAAAGACATTCCACGCACATCTCCCTTAAACTTTCCCCCTCTCACCTTGAAATCGTGACCCCCTTGTAACTGACACCCCCACTCTTGGAAAAAGCTTGTTGCTATCCACCCTGTCCATACCTCTCATAATTTTGTATGCCTCAATCAGGTTCCCCCCGCAACCTCCGTCTTTCCAACGAAAACAATCCTCATCTACTCAACCTTTCTTGATAGCAAGCACCCTCCATACCAGGCAACATCCTTGTGAACCTCCTCTGCACCCTCTACAAAGCATCCACAACTTTCTGGTAATGTAGCGAGCAGAACTGCACGCAGTATTCCAAATGTGGCCTAACCAAAGTCCTATACAACTGTAACATGGCCTGCCTACTCTTGTACTCAATACCCCGTCCGATGAAGGCAAGCATGCTGTCTGCCTTCTTGTACACTCTATCAACATGCGTTGCCACCTTCAGGGTACAATGGACCTGAACTCCCAGATCTATCTGTACATTAATTTTCCCCAGGTCCCTTCCATTGGCCATATTGTCCGCTCTTGAATTTGATCTTCCAAAATGCATCACCTCGCATTTGCCTGGATTGAACTCCATCTGCCATTTCTCTGCCGAACTCTCCAATCTATATATATTTTGTTGTATTTTTTGACAGTCCTCCTCGCTATCTGCAACTCCACCAATCTTAGTATCATCTGCAAACTTCCTAATCAGACCAGCTGTACCCTCCTCCAGGTCATTTATGTAGATCACAAACAACAGTGGACCGAGCACGGATCCCTGTGGAACACCACTAGTCAGCCTTCTCCATTTTGAGACTCCCTTCCCCCACTAATCTCTGTCTCATGTTGCCCAGCCAGTTCTTTATCTAACTAGCTAGTACACACTGAACCAAATACGATTTCACTTTTGCCATCAACTAGCCATGGGAAACCTTATCAAACGCCTTACTAAAGTCCATGTATATGATATCTAAAGCCCTTCCCTCATCAATCAACTTTGTCACTTCCTCAAAGAATTCTAATAGGTTTGTAAGACATGACCTACCTTGCACAAAACCATGCTGCCTGTCACTCATAAGTCTATTTTCTTCCAGATGTGAATAGATCCTGTCCCTCAGTATCTTCTCCAATAGTTTGCCGACCACTGGCGTCAAGCCAGTCTATAATTCGCTGGATTATCCCTGCTAGCCTTCTTAAACAAAGGGACAACATTAGTAATTCTCCAGTCCTCCGGGATCTCACCCGTGCTCAAGGATGTTGCAAAGATATCTGTTAAGGCCCCAGCTATTTCGACCCTCGCTTCCCTCAGTAACCTGGGATAGATCCCATCCGGTCCTGGGGACTTGTTCACCTTAATGTCATTTAGAATACCCAAAACGTCCCCTTTCCGTATGACAACTTGACCGAGAGTATTTAAACATCCATCCCTAGCCTCAACCTCCGTCTTGTCCCTCTCCTTTGTGAATACCGATGCAAAGTACTCATTAAGAATCACACCCATGTAGCCCTTTATATTGAGCTATTTAGATTCGTCCTACTTTCCCGATATTCCTCCAAAGCATCATAAGTTTTGAGTCGCCTCGATCTTACATATGCTTCCTTTTTCATCTTAGCTAGTCTCACAATTTTACCCGTCATCTATTCCATTTTTATCTCTCATTTTCACAGGAACATATCTGTCCGCAATCTAATCAACCTTTCCTTAAAAGACTCCCACATTTCAAATGTGGATTTACCCTTAAACAGCTGCTCCCAATCCACATTCCCTAGCTCCTGCCGAATTTTGTTATACTCTGCCTTTCCCCAATTTAGCACTCTTCCTTTCGGACCACTCTTGTTCTTGTCCATGAGTATTCTAAAACTAACGGAATTGTGATCGCTATTCCCAAAGTAATTACAGACTGAAAGATCAACCACCTGGCCGGGATCATTCCCCAATACCAGGTCCAGTATGGCCCCTTCCCGAGTTGGACTATTGACATGCTGCTCTAAAAAACTCTCCTGGATGCTCCTTACAAACTCTGTTCCATCTACGCCTCCAACACTACACGAATCCCATTCGATATTGGGGGAGTTATAATCTCCCATCACAACCACCCTAATGCTCCGACATTTTTATGTAATCTCTCTGCATATTTGTACCTCTGCTTCATGCTCAAAGAGCAAATGACTCAGACAGCATTTTTGGAAACTCTACAGGAAATTGAAGTGGCGCCTGTATGCACTCCAATTTATTGATCATTTCATAAGATTTGGGACGACGACGAGGTACACGAGTATGTTGGATGTCACAATCATCAAATACTTTCTACCTTCGGAGCCGGACGGACGACCATGCAGGTTGGTTACAATGTTAGACCCCCACATTATGTCAGCCTTATAAGGGGTATGGTTAGGCAGATATGGGCAATTTTCCTGTTTGGTACGGTCTCTTTCTTTAACTTTATGGAGGGAGAGATGGGATTTCCCTTGGGTTGGTTGACAAATAACTTTAGTCCACTTGAGATGAGGCTAAGATAGATTCGTAAGCACGCTCCCTCAAATGTGATAACTATGGCTTGGGGTTTCTCTTCTGAGAGGTTTGGAGATGGTTAAGTCAACCACATACTGAAGTTCCACGAGACGTGTTCATGATGTTTTCTGAAATGAACTGAAATGAAAATCGCTTATTGTAACGAGTAGGCTTCAATGAATTTACTGTGAAAAGCCTCCAGTCGCTACATTCCGGCACCTGTCCGAGGAGGCTGGTACGGGAATCGAACAGTGCTGCTGTCCTGTTGGTCTGCTTTAAAATCCAGCGATTTAGCTGAGTGAGCTAAACCAGCCCCTTGTTCTTGGATTTAAAGCAGTTGCAGTTGAAATAGGTCTGACCCTCCTGTCGAGGGTTGCCACTTCACGGGGAAGCTTGCACTTGTCACAGTGAAGGATGGTGGCAAGGTACATGGAGAACATTTTGGGGGCGAAGACAGAGTCCTGTTTGATCCCAGCCACGACCGCAACATTTTCTGTCTTATTTCCAACGGTGAGAACTGTTGATGACAGCTTGTCATTGATCAGTCAGGATGTATAATAATATATCAACAAACAGAAACAAGATGAAATCATTCGGTCGATCGTGGCCCCTTAACTACTCAATACGATCATGGTTAACTTGCACATGAGCTTACCATTCCCCAGATCCTTATTTCCCTTCTATTCAGTGACTGAATATACACAGTTCCATTAAATAGAAAGAAAGATGCTTAAATACGAACATAAAATGCAACCTCTTTAATACTTGGTCAACTCAGACGAAGAAGTTTGTGCAGTGCTGGTCCGAGGAGACAGAAGAGCTCTTACGTGACTGCTTAGAGACAGTGGACTTTCCATATTTTTTCTTTTTTTTCTTTTTTTTATAAATTTAGATTACCCAATTATTTTTTCCAATTAAGGGGCAATTTAGTGTGGCCAATCCACCTACTCTGCACATTTTTGGGTTGTGGGGGTGAAACCCACGCAGACACGGGGAGAATGTGCAAACTCCACACAGACAGTTTCCCAGAGCCGGGATCGAACCTGGCACCTCAGCGCCGTGAGGCGGTTGTGCTAACCACTAGGCCACCGTGCTGCCCACCAGTATACATAAACGTGGTTTGAATGCAGCTCTCCAACACGAAGCGAAACTTAGAGCCAGAAATAAATTCCAGTTCAAAACGAAAGAAAAAAAGCGGAATAACATTCCAGCTCCACCCATACAATGACTATCACTGCAGCCATGTGATAAAACACACTTTTCTTAAAGGGACTCTCACATGGCACTGAACAGAACCCTGCAGTACACAAGGCCAAATTAAACAATATGCTACAGGATATGCGATAAAATTACACAGAGCCCTACAGTAAATACGGTGAAATTAAACTTTCCATATTTAAGAACTCAGCGACTAACTGAAATGAGTATGCCGCCACGGTCACAGACTTCATCAGCAAGTGTGTGGATAACTGCGTGCCAAAGAAAGCAGTACGTGCATTCCCCAACCAGAATCCATGGCTCAACCACGAGATTGACTCCCTACTGAAGGACAGATCTGAGGTGTTCAAGGCAGACGACCCTGTCCTATACGAGAATTCCAGGTACGACCTCCGCAAAGTCATCTGAGATGCCAAGAGAGAATATCAAACTAAGCTAGAGTCACAGACAGACTCTCGGCGGATGTGGCAAGGACTAAACAACATAACGGGCTACAAAGCGAAGCCAAGCAGAATCACTGGCAGCAGTCCACCCCTCCCCGATGAACTCAATGCTCGGTTCGAGTAGATAACCAACAATCCTCTGTCGAGTGTAACAGACAGTAAACGTTTTTACAAACGTTTTTACAAATTTATAAGACAAAAAAGAGTGGCTAAGGTAAATATTGGTCCTTTAGAGGATGAGAAGGGAGTTTTAATAATGGGAAATGAGGAAATGGCTGAGGAACTGAACAGGTTTTTTGGGTCGGTCTTCACAGTGGAAGACACAAATAACATGCCAGCGACTGATAGAAATAAGGCTATGACAGGTGAGGACCTTGAGAGGATTGTTATCACTAAGGAGGGAGTGATGGGCAAGCTAATGGGGCTAAAGGTAGACAAGTCTCCTGGCCCTGATGGAATGCATCCCAGAGTTCTAAAAGAGATGGCTAGGGAAATTGCAGATGCACTAGTGATAATTTACCGAAATTCACTAGACTCTGGGGTGGTCGCGGTGGATTGGAAATTTGCAAACGTGACGCCACTGTTTAAAAAAGGAGGTAGGCAGAAAGCAGGAAATTATAGGCCAGTGAGTTTAACTTCGGTAATAGGGAAGATGCTGGAATCTATCATCAAGGAAGAAATTGCGAGGCATCTGGATAGAAATTGTCCCATCGGGGAGACGCAGCATGGGTTCGTAAAAGGCAGGTCGTGCCTAACTAATTTAGTGGAATTTTTTGAGGACATTACCAGTGCAGTAGATAACGGGGAGCCGATGGATGTGGTATATCTGGATTTCCAGAAAGCCTTTGACAAGGTGCCACACAAAAGGTTGCTGCATAAGATAAAGATGCATGGCATTAAGGGTAATGTAGTAGCATGGATAGAGGATTGGTTAATTAATAGAAAGCAAAGAGTTGGGATAAATGGGTGTTTCTCTGGTTGGCAATCAGTAGCTAGTGGTGTCCCTCAGGGATCCGTGTTGGGCCCACAATTGTTCACAATTTACATTGATGATTTGGAGTTGGGGACCAAGGGCAATGTGTCCAAGTTTGCAGATGACACTAAGATGAGTGGTAAAGCGAAAAGTGCAGAGGATACTGGAAGTCTGCAGAGGGATTTGGATAGGTTAAGTGAATGGGCTCGGGTCTGGCAGATGGAATACAATGTTGACAAATGTGAGGTTATCCATTTTGGTAGGAATAACAGCAAACGGGATTATTATTTAAACGATAAAATATTAAAGCATGCCGCTGTTCAGAGAGACTTGGGTGTGCTAGTGCATGAGTCACAGAAGGTTGGTTTACAAGTGCAACAGGTGATTAAGAAGGCAAATTGAATTGTGTCCTTTATTGCTAGAGGGATGGAGTTTAAGACTAGGGAGGTTATGTTGCAATTGTATAAGGTGTTAGTGCGGCCACACCTGGAGTATTGTGTTCAGTTTTGGTCTCCTTACTTGAGAAAGGACGTACTGGCGCTGGAGGGTGTGCAGAGGAGATTCACTAGGTTAATCCCAGAGCTGAAGGGGTTGGATTATGAGGAGAGGTTGAGTAGACTGGGACTGTACTCGTTGGAATTTAGAAGGATGAGGGGGGATCTTATATAAACATTTAAAATTATGAAGGGAATAGATAGGATAGATGCGGGCAGGTTGTTTCCACTGGCGGGTGACAGCAGAACTAGGGGGCATAGCCTCAAAACAAGGGGAAGTAGATTTAGAACTGAGTTTAGGAGGAACTTCTTCACCCAAAGGGTTGTGAATCTATGGAATTCCTTGCCCAGTGAAGCAGTTGAGGCTCCTTCATTACATGTTTTTAAGGTAAAGATAGATAGTTTTTTGAAGAATAAAGGGATTAAGGGTTATGGTGTTCGGGCCGGAAAGTGGAGCTGAGTCCACAAAAGATCAGCCAATTTCTCATTGAATGGCGGAGCAGGCTCGAGGGGCCAGATGGCCTACTCCTGCTCCTAGTTCTTATGTTCTTATGTTCTTATGAGTGCCCATCAGTCCATAATTCACCCATACCCACCATCACAGATTGCGAAGTCAGATCGGCCTTCCTGAAAGTGAACCCCCGGAAGGCGACGGGCCCGGACGAGATCCCTGGTCATGCACTCAGAGCCTGCACTGACCATCTGGCAGAGGTATCCACAGACATCTTTAACCTGTCCTTACTTCACCCCGACGTCACCACCTGCTTCAAGAAGACCACCAGCATACCGGGACCAAAGCAGAACCAGGAAACGTAGCTCAAAGACTACTGACCGGTGGCCCTGATGTCAGTTGTAATGAAGTGCTCCGAGAGGCTGAACATGAAGCGTATCACCTCCACACTCGCAGAACGCCTTCACCCACTTTAATTTGCATACCGTCGCAACCGGTCCACATCAGATGTCATTTCCCTGGCCGACACTCATCCCTCGAACATCTCTAAAACAAGGACTCCCACATCAGACTCCTATATATTGACTACAGCGCCGCGATCAACACCATAATCCCAGCCAAGCTCATATCAAAGCTCCAATACCTAGGACTTGGCTCTCCACTCTGCAACTGGATCCTCAATTTTCTGACAAACGGACCTCAATCAGACTGAATGAACACCAACACCTCCAGAATAGTCCTCAATTCCGGTGCCCCGCAAGTCTGCGTACATAGCCCCCTACTCTACTCCCTATACACACACGACTGCGTGGAAAAACTTGGTTCCAACTCCATCTACAGGTTTACTGACGATACGATCATACTGGGCCGCATCTCGAATAACGACGAGTCAGAATACAGGAGGGAGATAGAGAACCTTGTGGAATGGTGTAACGAGAACAATCTCACGCTCAATGCCAGCAAAACTAAGGAGCTGGTCATTGATTTCAGGAATCAAGATACTGTACACACCCCTGTCAGCATCAACGGGGTCGAGGTCGAGATGGTTAGCACTTTCAAATTCCTAGTGGTGCACATCTCCCGGTGCCTGGGGAAAGCGGGCAGCATAATCAATGACCTCTCCCACCAGGCTTAATTACTCTTCCAACTTTTTCCGTCCGGAAGGAGATTCAGAAGTCTGTGAAACTCACGAAACGGCACAAAAACAGCTTCTTCCCCGCTGTTACCAGACTGCTAAATCACCCTCTTCTGGACTGACATCATGAACACTCTGCCTCTGTCTGCTACATCTGATGCCGATCTTATATATTAGAATTAGAGTTAGAACAGCACAGCACAGAACAGGCCCTTCGGCCCTCGATGTTGTGCCGAGAAATGATCACCCTACTCTAGCCCACGTATCCACCCTATACCAGTAACCCAACAACCCCCATTAACCTTATTTTTTAAGACACTAAGGGCAATCCACCTAACCCGCACATCTTTGGACTGTGGGAGGAAACCGGAGCACCCGGAGGAAACCCACGCACACACGGGGAGGACGTGCAGACTCCGCACAGACAGTGACCCAGCCGGGAATCGAACCTGGGACCCTGGAGCTGTGAAACATTGATGCTAACCACCATGCTACAGTTACATTGTATACCTTGTGTTGCCCTGTTATGTATTTTCTTTGAGTCAGTTTTCTTCCCCTGCACTTATTGATCTGTTGAGCTGCTCGCAGAAAACTACTTTTCTTTGCACCTCGGTACACGTGAGAATAAACAAATTCAATCCAATCCAATCCACAGGTCAAGTCGAGAACAACGAGAATTACCAACATCTCATTTAAAGCAAATTGAAATGACACACGGATGGGCTTTAATTATCGGTTAGCTATGGATCAATTCAAATTATTGGCGTGTCGTTCTGATCGAACAGTAAGTTATTTTATTTACTTAGAGGCATTTGCAAATATGTAATTATCCCATTAACCTTTAGAGTTACAGGAACAGCGGACAATATTCTGAAATGATGGAGAGGGTCTCACGTATTGGTTTAATGTTTCCTTTAAACCTGAATACATCGGTAGGTTTGCGAGGATGGGAATGGAGGGATAGGGACCCCCGGAAGTGTAATTAATGTTAGGTTCGATGGAAAGCATGGTCGGCGCAGGCTTGGAGGACCGAAGAGCATCTTCCTGTGCTGTACTTTTCTTTGTTCTTTATCCTGTCGAGTGTTCAGGAACCGAATACGTGTTTCCATGAAATCAAATTGTCTATAATTTAATATCCAGAAGAGATTGGGTTCTTTGTCAAATACTGCTTCCCCCAAAATTCATCAAATTTCACCATCCCATTGTCAACTGTGACATAATTTCTGTTGTGAATTCTGTTTACAACGTACACATTTCAATGGTGGCGTAGCCGGTTCCGCTTTCTGACTGTACAAATATTAAACATTAACATTGAGAAATAGATAAACGGTAGGTAATGATATCCCGTCCCGCAAACTGCCTTCCCGAGAATAACATAATTATGCAGCACTGAAGAAGACCTTTCGGCCATTGTCAGCTCCTTGAAAGATCGATAAATATTTGAAGGCGAGAACGTGCAGAGTGGATAGTAGCACGTATTCTAGAATAGGTGCTACTATCCACTCTGCAGGTTCTCGTCTTCAAATATTTATCCAATTCATAGCGAATTAATTAGCTTATATTTTCTTCTGTAAGAATGTTACAATGTTTTCCGCAATATTCCTCTCGGATGAGCTGCCAGAGGCAGTGGCAGATGCGGGAGCAATTTTGTCTTTTAAAAAGCATTTAGAGTGTTATATGAATCATATAGAGAGAGAGGCATATGGGCCAAATGTGGGCACCTTGGACGAGATCAGTGGGAAAAACTGGGTGGCAGGGACATGGTGAGCCGACGAGTCTGTTTTCATGCTGCAGACCTCTGTGATTATAGGGTTCTATCGCTCTGGTAGAATGGGTCGATGTATTTATTGAAACACAACAGCAAGAACTCAGCACCTGAAACCAGAAATCACTGAAATTAAATTGATACGACGATCTTTGAATTTTCGTGGAATGATTAGCTGTTAGTTCGCCTATCGGAATTCCATGTTCCACTACGTGTCATTTTCATGGCTGCGTAGTTGTCACATAATTAGTCAGATGGAGGTAACATGAAAAATAAATAGAATTACGTTGACAGAGAGTCACTCGGACTCTCCGGTTGGAGTATTCATGTTAAAAGCAGTTTTCTGAAGTAATTGTTTGTGATGTAGGAAGGGCAGCTGTCAATCTGAAAACTACGCAGCACGTGCTTAAATATGATGCTCTGATAATTACTGGGCATAAATAATCTGGGCAGCACTGTTGCACATGGGAGTAGCACTGTGGCATCACAGCGTCCGCGTCCCAGGTTCGATTCCCAGCTGGGTCACTGTGTGTTCGGAGTCTAAACATTCTCCTCGTGTCTGGAGTTGGGGACCAAGGGCAATGTTCCAAGTTTGCAGTCGACACTAAGATGAGTGGTAAATCGAAACGTGCAGAGGATACTGGTAGTCTGCAGAGGGATTTGGATAGGTTAAGTGAATGGGCTAGGGTCTGGCAGATGGAATACAATGTTGACAAATGTGACGTTATCTATTTTGGTAGGAATAACAGCAAAAGGGATTATTATTTAAACGATGAAATATTAAAGCATACCGCTGTGCAGAGAGACCAGGGTGTGCTGGTGAATGAGTCACAGAAAGTTGGTTTACAGGTGCAACAGTTGATTACGAACGCAAATGCAATTTTGTCTTTCATTGCTAGAGGGGTGGAGTTTAAGAATATGGAGGTTGTGTTGCAATTGTATAAGGTATTAGTGAGGCCCCACCTGGAGTATTGTTGTCAGTTTTGGTCACCTGACTAGAGAAAGGACGTACTGTCACTGGAGGGTGTTCAGATGGGATTCACTAGGTTAATCCCAGATCTGAAAGGGTTGGATTGTGAGGAGAGGTTGAGTAGACTGGGACTGTAATCATTGGAATTTAGAAGGATGAGGGGGGATGATATAGAAATATTTAAAATTATGAAGGGAATAGATAGGAGATATGCGGGCAGGTTGTTTCCACTGGCGGGTGAAAGCAGAACTAGGGGACATAGCCTCAAAATAAGGGGAAGTAGATTTAGGACTGAGTTTAGGAGGAACTTCTTCACCCAAAGGGTTGTGAATCTATGGAATTCCTTGCCCCGTGAAGCAGTTGAGCCTCCATCACTAAATGTTTTAAAGGTAAAGATAGATAGTTTTTTGAAGAATAAAGGGATTATGGGTTATAGTGTTCGGGCCAGAAAGTGGATCTGAGTCCATGAAAGATCAGCCATGATCTCATTGAATGGCGGAGCAGGCCCGAGGGGCCAGATGGCCTACTCCTTCGCCTAGTTCTTATGTTCTTATGTCTGCATGGGTTTCCTCCGGGTGTTCCGGTTTCCTCTCACAGTCCAAAAACGTGCACTTTAGATGGATTGGCCATGATAAATTGGCCTCAGTGACCAATAACGTCAGGAGGGATTGTGGTTGGACATCCGTTGGCGTCAGCGAGCGGAGCGGCCGCGTTTGGAAGAAGCTACCGCTGGTCCGCCATATCACGGCCTGTTTCGGGGGTTCCCGCAAAGTTTTGGGCGATAAAAAAATAATAAAATATCTCCAGGGTCAGCCCTGCTTCCCTAGCCCTGAGACAGCGTCAACGCTCCGTTTCACAATTCTGGGTGGTTGAAAAGGCTGTCGGGGAGTGGCTGGTCGGGGTGGGTTCAGACGGGGCGGCTGCACGTGGAGGAGGACCGGGGATCGTGACCTGTTTCCCCAAGGAGCACCCTGAGAGCTGAAGGCCTCAAAGACCACTAGAATAAAAGTGGAAGAGTTTTCATTTCTGTTTTTACTCTCCTCTCAAAACTGGAAGGTACCAGTGGTTGCTGGAGAGAAGCGCAGTTCGAGGCGGCAGGCACGAAGCCAGGGCACGATGTAGGTGAGATGTCCCAAATCGGATGGCTCCCGCCTAGAATGTGGAAATAATTCTGAGCCCAGTCCCAGGGAAATTCTGGAGCTATACAAAAAAAAGAGAAAAACTATTTAAATAAATTTGAGATTGAAGAAGGAAGGACGAGTGCGAAAAAGGGACAATAATAAGCCGGTAAAGGATGCTGAAAAGCAGCGTCGAGGAAGGGAGGAAACGCGGGCTTGCCATTGAGGCCGCACTAAGTACAGTGGAGAAGATGATGGAGGTGATGGCGGTGGAGCTGGAAAAGCACGTTGCGAGGCACATGGAGCCTTTGAGGAAGAGATATCGGGCACATTGAAGTCATTGGTGGAGGAGGGAATTTCCCTGGTGAGAGTAGCTGTGGCAAAGATCGGCCCAGGTGAGAGAGCGGGGCAAGAAGATGAAGCAATTGGCGGAGGCCGTGCCGCTGCACAGCGACCAGCTCACCTCGATGGGGGACGAGCAACGGAGGGTGGTGGAGGCCAACAGAAGACTCCGAGCAAATCTTGAGGATTTGGAGAACGGCTCGAGGCGGCACAATCTAAGAAGCGTGGGCTTGTTCGAAGGGATAGAGAGTCCAAGCCCAACAGACTATTTCGCTAACAAGTTCGCGGAGCTGATGGGGAGGGGGAGAACCTCTCTCGACACGACCTGGTTCGAGCTCATCGAATCGCAAAGTGAACGTGCCACCAAAAGCATCTGTATTCATAAGTACTGCATGAAGTTTTGTACCCACCTAAAATGGACGCTGAGCTACAAAATAAGCCAAGCGCTAAGACTGCTGGGAAACAGACAGTTTAGCCAGACCAGCAGTCTGCAAAGAGAGCATTTTGCATTCTGCAAGCAGCAGAAACCAGTTTGGGCTCAGGTGAGAAGACCTTAGCTAGGTGCAAATGGCAAAACGCTTTGCATGCTAATGAGGCAATCAGACCTGAACACCCACACAATAGATACATTTGATTCTGAATGGACACATTTGAATCAAGGCCCAGACATCGAGGCACCAGAAACCTCCAAACAAAAGGGCATAAAAAACGCCCCCCCCCCCCCCATCACGGAGACCCCCTCGCATTGGGGAATTAAAACAGTATCGATGAGGAATTGACCCAATAGGTAAAGCCCGCCCAAGAAGAGGGAAGGACAATGGGATCCCTATAAAAGACAGGGACCTCGTGTTGTCCGGTCTGCTTTTTCGTGCTCCGGCTCTGACCAAGAACTTGAAGATCCAATCTGACTCCAGCCGTCGAGCACCAGCCGCCGAACCGTAAGTGCCAGTACGACGCTCGCTACGCGAACTAAGCCCGCTAGAACCCCCAGTGACCAGAACGCTTGCTGAAGGTTGCAGCCCAAGACCAGGACGAAGGCCTCGCTCCCTGACCTTGCCTGTTCCTGTTAGATAAGTATTCTGATTACTTTAGTTTAGTCATAGCTTAGTCTCTTAGTGTGTGCATGAATATTTATTATTACTGTATAATAAATATTATCGTTTGGACCTTACTAATCGGTGTATCGTCTTTATTACTTTGAACTTGACCTTGGAATACTCGTGACGTTGTCTATACGGCAACTGGCGACTCCTAAGCTGAATAAATACACAAGACAGAGCCTAGTGGTGTTAAGCACTTGGAAGTTAATACACCCCAATAAACGCGTTTTACGCCCATAGCAAAACGAGCAACATTTAGTGGCGACATCCTGACGGGACACGGTTGTAAGTGGAAACCCCACACCGTCCAGGACCCTGAAATTTGAATTAGAACTCCAAATTACAGAGAAAGTAAGAAAGTAAAGAAAATCACGAGTATTCAAGGTGTTCAAACTAATAAGCGTAATTCGGAAGTGTGTTTAGTGCATGCGTACTAACAGGGCTGTAAGGTAAAACTGAAAGGATTTTTGTTGCGACAAACTTTCGGCAGTTTTTGAACGGAACATAGCGTAAGCCGTACCCGTTTCTTGAAACACAACCCCAGCAACCCCCTGTTCCAAATTAACTAAAAGAGAGTCAGAGGAAATGGCCATGCAGGCAATGGAACGTCTGATGGATCCAGAAAGGTTTGTGGTCGCAGCGACCAGCAGCAGTAGCAGGGTAGGTCAGTGTCCCACGTGGGTGCTGGAACTCAGCAAATATCTGCAGGGAAAGGGATGGCCCCTTTGGAAAGAGTTTTGTTTGAATGAGGAGACAGGTCCCGGAAGTATAGGACATACTTGGTGGGAGAACCTCTCTCAAATTCACAAAAAGAACCTCAGTAAAGCACGTAAGCCGATGGCGATTGTGTCCTGTTTGGCACAGTTGCGAGGCACAGAGGAGGTCGTCAGGACGCTCCGGGCAGATTTAGAAGAAAGGAACCGAATGAGTAAGGTCGATGTCAGGGACATTGAGAAGGAAAATCTGGATCTAAGAGGGAAGTTGGCAGAGAAAGGTAGAGAGGTGGATGATGCCAAGAGGGCACATCAGTCTTGTCTAGCCCATCTCAGCAGTTCCCAGACCCAGTACGAAAAGGCTTATCAGGACGTGCAACGTGCCGTTCTGATAAGAGAGGAATCAGACAAGCAGGTGGAGGCGTTGCAGAGTCAATGCTCTGATCTCAAAGCAGCTTTGAGAGCACTCCATGCTGCAACCACAGAGCAAAGGCAAAGTACTGTGGATCACGCGAAATGCAGGAAACAGATTGCAGAGCTGCAATCGCTGCTTTCGGTGCAAAAAGGGTTCCAAAGCACCTTTGGAACCCAGTTAGATGGAGAAAATGCCCCAGATTGGCAAGAATTAAGTGAAACAGCGCAGCGATATGTTCAGGGGAAAGGTGCGCCAGCAGCGCTACAGAAAAGGCAGGCACCCCCACCCCCCACAGATCAGATCATAACCGCACCCATGAACCCAGTAACCACGCAGAGAAAAGCTATAGCAGAAGGCGCACCAGATATAACCTACACCACCCCCTTAACTGTAACCCAGCTCAGGGACGCATGTGAGAAGATCACTCCGTTCCTCCCCACCGCAGACCCCCACCAGTTCTTCGCTAAAGTAAAACAGCAGGCTACAATGTACTGCCTGGATGAGAGAGAGCAGGTTAAGCTCACCGAGCTGAGCTTAGACCAGTCAGTAGTAGCAGCCCTCCCCGACCCACAGAACGTTGCCGGAGGCACCCTAGAGGAGATGCACACCTCCATTTTAGATGCCATAGGGTATAATCGAGGTGACCCCGTGGAAGGACTGAATACGTGCCGGCAGAAAAGATCCGAACACCCCACAGCATTCGCAGGAAGGCTGTGGATTCATTTCAACGCAGTTTTCGGCGAGTTAAATAGAGCGCATTTGAACCGGGAAAATATGGTCAAATGGACGCGAACCATAATCTCACACTTGACAGAGGCAGGACAGAGCGCTTGCAACAGTTATGACCCCTCAGAAGAGGCCCATAATGAGAAATGGGTCCTGAAAAGGTTGTCCCGCGCTTGGGAGCAATCAATTCAGGGAAAGAGTAAGGTTCAATCCCCAGAAGAGGCTCAGGCTGCCGCAGATATTCAGGCAGTGAGAGAGCATCAGAAACCCGCATGGGTAAATGAAGGGAAGAGCAGCCCACACCAGAAAGGACAGGAATGCTATAACTGTGGACAGTTAGGGCATTGGGCAAAAGAATGCAATGCACCCCAGCGATCTCAGAGAGGCCAGCAGACAGGCACTCTGAACCGCAGTAAGGCAAAACCCATCCACAATATAGCAGTACAGTCAGGACCCACCAATGTGGACGAGACGAACTGACGGTGTTCGGGCTCCCCCACTTGGGTCTGTGACACACTATGGGACTCATCAGGGAGACCCGTAGTCACAGCGAGAGTAAAAGGGAAGCCCATAGAGTTACTGTGGGACACAGGAGGCTCCCGCACCACCATTAACTCTACGACCACGGCACACGCAGACACGTGGCCGACCACATCCACCATTACACTTAGCGGGTTCACCGGACACTCGCAGCAGGGACATATCACAGCACCCGTAGCGATCCAGCTAGGGAACATCTCAACCAAACACCCCGTTGTTTTAGTAAATCTTCCCCGGACAGCAGAACACATCCTGGGGATAGATTTTATGAACGCTCATAGCTTGTCTTTCGACCCAGTAAACCAGTGTGTCTGGCGAATGGCTAGATCAGACAGAGCACCAGCCACCCTCACAGTAGGAGACTACGCTAATCGGATTAGCGCAGTGGGAGAGTACTCATTTGACCTGACTACACTCCACACGGACAGACAAATAAAAGCCCTACTGAACAAACACAGGACAGCATTTGCCAGTCACCGTCATGACTGTGGCAGAATGACTGGACCAGTTCACGTTACCGGACTGGACCCCCGACCACAGAAACAGTATAGATTTCCCCTGGAAGCAGAGGTGGAAATAGAAAAGGTGATAGGAAGCTTATTGGAGCAAGGTGTACTCAGAACGGTAGCCTCGACCAATAATGCCCCTATTTGGCCAGTGAGGAAGCCCGATGGATCATGGCGTCTGACCATCGATTATCGGGAACTCAACAAAGTAACCCCAGTAGCCCCAACGGTAGCTACTAGTCCCGTGACCATGCTCAAGCAGGGACTCAACTCCAAATACTTCACGGTATTGGACATCAGTAACGGATTCTGGTCAATACCATTGGCAAAAGCGTGCCAGTACAAATTTGCCTTCACTTTCAAATCACAGCAGTATACGTGGACATGCCTTCCACAAGGATTCCACAATTCCCCCTCCATTCTCCACCGACAGTTGGCAAGTGGTTTAGAGAAATTCTCCCGCCCCGAATGTCTGGTACAGTATGTAGACGACCTACTACTGCAGACAGACACAAAGGCAGAGCACATTACGCTTCTGGCCGAACTCCTGGAACTGTTGACTTCAATTGGATGTAAAGTTAACCCAAGAAAGGCCCAGATTTTGGAAAATAAAGTGATGTATTTGGGAACAGTCATCACACACGGCAAACGCGAGATCGAATTCAAAAGAATTGATTCGATTGTCAAATTGCCCCTTCCCCAAAATGTTTCGGCCCTCCGGTCGTTTTTAGGACTGGTTGGCTATTGTCGGAACCACATCGACGGATTCGCGACAAAAGTCGCCCCACTCTCAGACCTCCTTAAGAAAGGAGCCCCCTGGGAATGGCTTCCGCAGCATACAGAGGCTGTGGAGGAGTTAAAACGAGCCCTTAGCGCAGCACCCGCGCTGCTAGTCCCAGACCAACTTTCACCCTACGCAATAGAGGTAGCGAGCACCGATCTGACCCTCTCGGCCGTGTTACTTCAGGAACGGCACGAGCAGCTAAGACCAGTGGCTTATGCCTCCCGACTGTTAGACCCGGTAGAACAAGGATTTTCTGCCTGTGAGAGGCACCTCCTTGCTGTCTTCTGGGCAGTACAATACTTCTCATACATTACCGGACTCAACCCCATTACTATTCTGACCGAACACACACCCACACAGCTACTCCTAGACGGTCGACTGAAGGACGGTTCAGTTAGCCAGATTAGGGCAGCTAGATGGACACTACTTCTGCAAGGACGGGACATTACAGTAAAACGGACCCGCACACACACATATTTAGCAGACAACCTCCAATACCCCGGACAGCCCCATGACTGTGAAATTGTAGCTCCCCTGCATAACACAGGACCCTTCATAGCAAAAACACCCCCCAGGAAGATAGGGAACCCAAAACAAAGCCCCCAACCCACAGACACGTGTGGACCACTGATGATTTATGTAGACGGTTCATCCACAGTTTTAAATGGTGAGCGTATCACAGGATGCGGCATCTATGTAGAGGACGCGCAGGGGCGCGCTCTCGAAGAGATAGCTCTAAAACTACCAGGTCACTTAGGCGCGCAGGCAGCAGAGCTTGCGGCCATAGCGTATATAGTGGACCACCCCGCTTCTTTCCCCAGCCCAGCAGACATATATTCAGACAGCTTATATGTCTGTAACAGTTTGACAGATTTTCTGCCCCTGTGGAGGACACGAGGTTTTGTCTCCGCAGACGGGAAACCCCTTCCTTCAGCCCCTCTACTCCAGCATATTTTAGAAAAGGCGAAGGACAGGACCTTCGGCATTATAAAGGTACGAAGTCACCACAGGTCATCACCCCCTGGGAATGTAAAAGCCGACGCATTGGCTAAGGCAGGTTCCAGGCGAGGACACTTATGGACCCCCCCAGCTAGCGCACCAGCTAGCGCCCCTGTGAGCACAGACAGATATTAAAGATCTTGTGGCAGCACAGAAGCAGGATAAGGACCTCAGGGAGGTTTTTAAAGGCAACTTTGTGCCAGAGTACGAGAGATTTAAACACGCACTGACCACACATGAGGGTGTGATCATTAAGGAACAACTTTATGTGGTCCCGCAGCAGGACAGGAATGCAATGATTGCTTTATTCCATGATAACCACGGGCATCAGGGAATTGATGCAACAACGAGGCACCTCAGGCAACTCTGTTGGTGGCCTAATCTCAGGACTGATGTCACGCATTACATAGAGAATTGCCTTATTTGTGCACAGAATAACCCGGAGAGGTATTCTAAGAAGGCACAACTTCGGCATACTCGCCCAGTCAACGGCCCCTGGACAAACCTCCAGATCGATTTCATAGGACCATTGCCCCCTTGTAGGAATGGCTATAAATACGTTCTGGTGGTCATCGACACCTTTACCAAATGGGTAGAGGCATTCCCCTCTAGAACACATACAGCTAAGACAGCTGCAAAGATCCTGACCCACCACATCTTCACGAGATGGGGTTTACCCCGAAGTATCGATTCGGACCAGGGATCTCACTTTACAGGACGGGTCATGAGGAACGTCCTGACAATATTTGGAATAAAACAAAATTTTCATATTGCGTATCATCCACAGTCCAGCGGGATTGTGGAGCGCATGAATCGGACTCTAAAAACTACCCTTAGAAAAATGGTTCAGGAGAATAACTCCATATGGGATTCAGTGCTCCCATTTGCACTCATGTTCATAAGGAACACTGTTTCCACTTCCACCGGCTACACACCACACACACTCATGACCGGGCGCCCTATGAAAGGGACAGAATTCCTTTTAGGACTGGACATGACCAGCCCCGAGGTGACAGCCCTCACACACGAAAAGACGGTTAAAGACTTGGTTGAGACTGTGAGGTCTGCACAGATTGCAGCCGCAGTTCAGCTTGGGAAACGCCGTCAACAACGCACAGCTTGTTTTAATAAGACCGTACACCCCACAGAATTCCAGGTTGGGCAACAGGTAATGTTATCTGTTTACAACCCCAGCAGTTTTTTGGCTCCAAAATATTCCGGCCCATACTCAATTTCGGATAAAATTAGCCCCTCAGTTTACAGGATAAAATACCCTAATGGGAAGACCGCGTGGTTCCATATTAAGCAGCTTAAACCATATGGGACACAGTCTAACCATGCTCATCATGTACTGCTAGATGCAGCAGAACACTTCACCCCGCCCACTAGAGACACTTTTCCACCATCCCCCTCACAGACCAGTTCATCAACGGACTCGCCCACGACTCCGCCCACAGACCACGCCAGACCACGCCCCGAAACGCCCACAAGCTGCCACAGCAGAGACAGCAGGACAGACACTGACTCTGAGGACAGCGACAGCACACAGCCATACAGCCCACACTGCACCAACTACGACCCCGACTCCAGTGACCCCATGGAAGTCACTTACCTTAAAAACCCAGACCCACCACCCGACCCCGACTACCCCGACACCACACTTGACACAACACTATGGCACAGGGACAATTCCTACAGACTTGTTCGCAATGACGAAAGTGACCCCCGGTCACACAATTCGAAAATATCATGCCTGATCCACACAAGGGTGTGGGATCCGGGAGAGCAGGACGACACAGTGTCTGAATCCCGATACGGCAACCCCTTTGTGACCCTGTTCACAGAGACAGAGGAAAAGTGAGGTGTCCAGATGATGTAAAATAGGAATCGTTTGAGGGAAACGATGTCCTTTCTGATGGAACCTGCACGTATGTTTGTCTTCGTTTTATGTTTGTTTTGTTTCAGGAATGTAAATGGTTCAGCTGGAGGATGGACATCTTCTTTTCAGCTGAAAAGATTGTGACCACCTCACATACACGTTAGCTTGTCCGCAGATACCTTTGAGAACTTCGGTTCCAAAACACCAGTTTGATTGGAGATCTTTTCAAAGTTGTAAGGCTTGTAACCACCTTACACGCCCTTTAGTTTCTCTGCCGAAACCTCTGAGAACTTCCATGGTGAGCAGCTCACCTTATCGTCTGAAATGTCTGAAGCCCAGCTCATTTCCCAAAAGGAGCATCTTGGCTCCATTGTTTTTAGGTGCCCCTCTATTCGGTGAATAGAGGCTGCAAGTCACGGTTAACACATTCGTACCCGTTTTAATCCAGGTTACTCAGGCAGTGGACAAACGGCACTGAGGACCCGCCCTGTCTGAGAACCCACTTTGGTCAGCCAAGCTCGGGTATGGCACAGCACGCCCTACCCGGGGATCCTATCCAAATCGTACCCGTAGCGGCCCATACGCAACTCATTCGGACGTTTCTTTCAAAATTTTGTTTTCATTTTTCGTTAGGCAGCCCTTCGGCCGCCATCCCACATGCTATTTACATCCAGGAACATTCGGATGGTAAATGAGCAAAGCCTGCGAGACGGCTCGCAGGAGAAGGATTGTTAGGTGTATTCTGGTCTTCAAATTCGCTTTTGAAAAAAAAAAATGAGGGGAGTCACAGGGTGTGACTTGGCCAGTCATTTTTAAAGGGTCATTTGGAATATAAAAGACAGATGCACTAACAGGTAAAGATCTTAAACTGTGTATTGACAGATACTGTGCTTGATCCCATAGCTTTCAAAGGACGAGACAGGGATCGAAGCAAGGATTGTCCATACAGGAGGAAGAAAGAAGGAAAACCAAGTTGAAGATGATGGAAGCTCACCTATTGTTGTTAACTGTTATATCTGTTTGTGTGGAAGCAAGACACGTTTCCCCCACAACCCCCACAGTAAATGTTTCCCTTACAACCACTCCCCAGTGCTCAGCTCTGATCAGTGAGGTTCAGACCTGGTGCACTAAATTTATGACATGGTACTCCATGTCATACGTAATCGAATCACTACTGGTGATTGCGATCCTCGTTATCCTTGTACAGACCCTCAGGTTGAGGAAGTGGAAGAGGAGATCCTCCCGTTCTTGCCCTTCCGTCTATGGAGTTCGATCTCCTATTTTCCGATTTCATCAATACCCTTTGCCCCATGATGAATAAAGCACTGTGTAATGAATAAAAATTCGACCCTGTATTATATTGTCCTATACTCGACTGCCGAGTTAGGAAGTGTGATGTTGTGGTGTGAATGGTTAAGGTTTTAGAGTGTGAGGAAATGTTTAAGTAAAGTTAAGGATAATTGTGATAGGTAGAGGTTCCCAGTTTATGGTTAAACATGTCCCCTTTGACATAGCGCCAAGTAGAAATGTAAGGTAAAAATTTTCTTCCCATAGTTTAAGATAGAGTAGCCCAGGAAATGGCAAGAGGTCAGGGGACACAAAGAAGGCAACCCAGATGCACTCAAGGCGACGTACATTGTGATCCTTCACAATATTTTGATTGTGAGGATCACAAGGAGGGAATGTAGCCACCTAAAATGGACGCTGAGCTACAAAATAAGCCAAGCGCTAAGACTGCTGGGAAACAGACAGTTTAGCCAGACCAGCAGTCTGCAAAGAGAGCATTTTGCATTCTGCAAGCAGCAGAAACCAGTTTGGGCTCAGGTGAGAAGACCTTAGCTAGGTGCAAATGGCAAAACGCTTTGCATGCTAATGAGGCAATCAGACCTGAACACCCACACAATAGATACATTTGATTCTGAATGGACACATTTGAATCAAGGCCCAGACATCGAGGCACCAGAAACCTCCAAACAAAAGGGCATAAGAAACGCCCCCCCCCCCCATCACGGAGACCCCCTCGCATTGGGGAATTAAAACAGTATCGATGAGGAATTGACCCAATAGGTAAAGCCCGCCCAAGAAGAGGGAAGGACAATGGGATCCCTATAAAAGACAGGGACCTCGTGTTGTCCGGTCTGCTTTTCCGTGCTCCGGCTCTGACCAAGAACTTGAAGATCCAATCTGACTCCAGCCGTCGAGCACCAGCCGCCGAACCGTAAGTGCCAGTACGACGCTCGCTACGCGAACTAAGCCCGCTAGAACCCCCAGTGACCAGAACGCTTGCTGAAGGTTGCAGCCCAAGACCAGGACGAAGGCCTCGCTCCCTGACCTTGCCTGTTCCTGTTAGATAAGTATTCTGATTACTTTAGTTTAGTCATAGCTTAGTCTCTTAGTGTGTGCATGAATATTTATTATTACTGTATAATAAATATTATCGTTTGGACCTTACTAATCGGTGTATCGTCTTTATTACTTTGAACTTGACCTTGGAATACTCGTGACGTTGTCTATACGGCAACCGGCGACTCCTAAGCTGAATAAAGACATAAGACAGAGCCTAGTGGTGTTAAGCACTTGGAACTTAATACACCCCAATAAACGCGTTTTACTCCCATAGCAAAACGTGCAACAGTTTGCACTGGAGTGCGGAGCTTGTTGCATTTGAGTGGTCCAGTGAGAGTTTGGTGACTGAGGGAGTATAAGGGTTCATTTTTATTTAAAGTCTAGTATTTCTTTTATTTAGTTAATTAACTTAAAAGTTGCTGTTTGGTCTATAAGAAGGTGAATTTTGAAATAGCTTTTAACAAAGTTCTATTTGTAGATACTTGCAGCTGGAGCTTGTTAATAAAGTTAATTGGATTAGGCCAGTTTTCAGAGGCTAGAGTCACAGTATACATCTGAGCTAATTATAGTGCAGACTTAGTTTTCACTGGAGTGCTGAGCTTGTTGCATTTGAGTGCTGCAGTGAGAGTTTGGTGACTGAGGGAGTTAGGTGAGGAGGGAATAAGGTGGTCCTTACATTTGATGTCCTATATTTATCAAAGAGCCCTAAAAACAGGAGTCCTAAAAATGTAACTGCGTAGCATCCTGGAGCACCAGCACGGTAAAGAACAAAAAACAGAGAGCACAGATCAAAAAACAAAGAACAACGAGCAAAGAGAAAATAACGAAGAGCAATACGGCACGGGAACAGGCCCTTTAGCCCTGAAAGCCTGCGCCGACCACGTAACCTGCCTAAATTAAAACGTATGCACTTACATAGTCCGTATCCTTCCATTCCAAATATCTTTTAGATGCCACTTACATGCCACTGTCGTACCTGCTCTCACCAGTTGCCCAGGCAGATCTTTCTATGTATATACCACCCTCTGTGTAAACATATTGCCTCACCCATCTTTCTATACTTGATGGGCATTTTGAAAAACTTGAGGATAGACAAGTCCCCCGGCCCTGACGGGATATATCCAATGATTCTATGGTAGGCAAGAAATGAAATTGCAGAGCCGTTGGCAATGATCTTTTCCTCCTCGCTGTCAACAGAGGTGGTACCAGAGGATTGGAGAGTGGCAAATGTCGTGCCCCTGTTCAAAAAAGGGAATCGGGCTAACCCAGGGAATTACAGGCCAGTTAGTCTTACTTCGGTGGGAGGCAAAGTAATGGAAAGGGTGCTGAGGAATCGTATTTCTGAGCATCTGGAAAGACACTGCTTGATTAGGGATAGTCAGCACGGATTTGTGACGTGTAGGTCATGCCTTACAAGTCTTATTGACTTCTTTGAGGAGGTGACCAAGCATGTGGATGAAGGTAAAGCAGTGGATGTGGTGTACATGGATTTTAGTAAGGCATTTGATAATGTCCCCCATGGTAGGTTTATGCAGAAAGTAAGGAGGCATGGGATAGTGGGAAATTTGGTCAGTTGGATAACGAACTGGCTAAACGATTGAAGACAGAGAGTGGTGGTGGATGGCAAATATTCAGCCTGGAGCCCAGTTACCTGTGGCATACCACAGGGATCAGTTCTGGGTCCTCTGCTGTTTGTGATTTTCATTAACGACTTGGATGAGGGAGTTGAAGCGTGGGTCAGTAAATTTGCAGGCGATACGAATATTGGTGGAGTTGTGGATAGTGAGGAGAGCTTTTGTCGGCTTCATAGAGACATAGATAGGATTCAGAGCTGGGCTGAGATGTAGCATATGGAGTTTAACCCTGACAAGTGTGAGATTGTCCATTTTTGACGGACAAATATGAATGCGGAATACAGGGTTAACTGTAGGGTTCTTGGCAATCTGGAGGAGCAGTGAGATCTTGGGGTCTATGTTCATAGATCTTTGAAAGTTGCCACTCAAGTGGATAGAGTTGTGAAGAAGGCCTATGGTGTGCTAGCGTTCATTAGCAGAGGGATTAAATTTAACAGTCGTGAGGTGATGATGCAGCTGTACAAAACCTTGGTCAGGCCACATTTGGAGTACTGTGTGCAGTTCTGGTCACCTCATTTTAGGAAGGATGTGGAAGCTTTGGAAAAGGTGCAAAGGAGATTTACCAGGATGTTGCCTGGAATGGAGCGTAGGTCTTTCGTGGAAAGGTTGAGGGTGCTAGGCCTTTTCTCATTTGAACGGAGAATGATGAGGGGCAACTTGATAGAGGTTTATAAGATGATCAGGGGAACAGATAGAGTAGACAGCCAGAGACTTATTGCCCGGGTGGAACACACCATTACAAGGGGACATAAATTTAAGATAAATGGTGGAAGATATAGGGGGGGATGTCAGAGGTAGTTTCTTTACCCAGAGAGTAGTGGCGGCATGGAATGCACTGCCTGTGGAAGTAGTTGAGTCGGAAACGTTAGGGACATTCAGGCGTATATTGGATAGGTACATGGATTAGGGTAGAATAATGGAGTGTAGATTAATTTGTTCTTAAGGGCAGTACAGTAGCATTGTGGATAGCACAATTGTTTCACAGCCCCAGGGTCCCAAGTTCGATTTTGACATGGGTCACTGTCTGTGTGGAGTCTGCACATCCTCCCCGTGTGTGCGTGGGTTTCCGCCGGGTGCTCCGATTTCCTCTCACAGTCCAAAGATGTGCAGGTTGGTTGGATTGGCCATGATAAATTGCCATTATTGTCCAGAATTCTATGATTAACCTAGGATAAAAGTTAGGCACAACATCGTGGGCAGAAGGGCCTGTTCTGTGCTGCATTTCTCTCTCTCTCTCTCTAAAGGAGAAGGTAAAGCTGCGACTGGGAGGGAGGGGATGACATAGCGTGGCAGGGGAAGCCACACACTCTAGCTAACTAAAGTCGTCTCGTGAACGGAGTTGCGATGAAAGGAGGGCTGCGGATATTGGAGCCTGGTTTGGCTGGTTTCGATGGGCCTACGAGGAGAGCGAAGGAGCGGGGGGGGGGGGGGGGGCGACTGATGCTGGGAGATGTTTTATCGAGAGGAAATGTAGGGGGTTTTGGGGAGCGGGGAGTGGTTCGATGTTAATAATGGCTAGGGGCAGCTCCGGCTCATGGAGCAGGACCCGGTGGTATGATGATGGTGGATAAGAAGAGTGTGTGGGATTGAGAGACCCCCAGTTAGGAGCGTCACGTGGAACTTGAGCGGGTTAGGAGGACCGGTCAAGAGATCAATGGTAATTGCGCATCTTAAAAGTTTGAAAGTCGACGTAGCATTGAGGGGAAGGACAGAGGGGTTCTACAATTCATCGGCATTTTTCATTATGCCATTTCAAGAACTGGATCACATCGAATATTAGTTGGGGGTGGGGTGGGTGGGAGGGATGCGGGAGGAGGGGGGCGATGGCTGTTTATCGGTAATTCCTGATTCCTTTTTCTCAGTTGTTTATGTGAACATGTGGGTGAATGTTTTGGGTTTGGTGCGAGGATGGGATCGTTGTTATTGATATGGAGATTTGCATCTGCGTACTTGTTACTGATTATTCTTCATTTTGGTTGGTGTAAATTGGGGTGAACATGTGAAGAAGGAGGAGAATAAATAACAATAAAAAAGTGGGTTGTGGCTACGGGGATCGGTTGAAATTGAGGATCGGTGCAGACTCGATGGTGCGAATGGCCTCCTTCTGCCCTGTATGTTCTATATTATATGTTCTATGTAACCAGATGATATAGAGAGATTAAACCATTGATATTTACAGCCATGTCAACAGGGCTTGTGCATGTCGCCCTGTTTATATCACTAAGCTTGTCCAACTTGTCCGCATTTGGCCCATATCCCTCTATATACACACTCGGCCTATGTAACAGTCTAACTGCTTAAAAAAAATTCTTAGAGTTTCCAATTTTTTTTTTCAATTAAGGGGCAATTCAGAGTGTCCAATCCACCTAACATGCACATCTTTGGGTTGTGGGGGTGAAACCCACGCAGGCACGTGCAAACGCCACACGGACAGAGAGCCAGGGCCGGGATTCGAACCCGGGTCCTCAGATCCAGAGGCAGCAATGCTAACCACTGTGCCACCGTGCTGCCCGTCTAACTGCTTTTTAAAGGACAAAAATGTTCACTCCTCTACCAGTGCCCCTGGCAGTTCATCCCAAATGCTCAACGCCCTCTGTTTGACGGAATTTTCCCTTTAGTCTCTTTTGTATTACGCTCTTCTCTCCTTAAACCCCTGTCCTCTAGTTCGAGACTCCTCTTCCATGTTGACTATCTGACTTATCTATGCCTCTCCTTATTTTATAGACCTCGATAAGATCACCCCTAAGCCTCCTAGCTCCAGGGAAGAAGTTCCAGCCTGTCCAGCCTCTCCTTGTTGCTCAGATCATCATGTTCACACACACAATTTACAGTTCAGAAGGAGGCCATTCGGCCCATCGAATCTGCACCGGCTCTTGGAAAGAGCACCCAAGCCAAGATCAACACCTCCACCCTATCCCCATAACCCAGTAACCCCAACCAACACTGACGGCAATTTTGGACACTAAGGGCAATTTATCATGGCCAATCCACTTATCCTGCACATCTTTGGGCTGTGGGAGGAAACCGGAGCACCCGGAGGAAACCAACGCACACACGGGGAGTATGTGCAGACTCCGCACAGACAGAGACCCAAGCCGGAGTCGAACCTGGGACCCTGGAGCTGTGAACCATTTGTGCTATCCACAATGCTACAGTGCTGTCCGTCTTCTGTACTCTTTCTAGTTTAACACTATCCCCTCCATAATAAGGTGACAAGAACTGAACAATTTATTCAATGTGTGGTCTGACTAATGTTTTGTACAACGGCAAGAAGACTTTCCAACATCTGCTTTGAGAATCGTCATATGGACTCGAAACGTTACCTCTTTTTTCGCGTTACAGATCCTGCCTACGCTGTTGATATTTCGCAGCATTTTTCTTTGGTCGCAACTCCTATATTAAATATTCTGACCAATAATGCGGACCATGCTGAACGCCTTCTGCACTACCCTGTCCATCTGGGACTTCAAGGAGCAATGAACTTGTACCCCGAGATGACTTTCTTCCGGAAGTCTCCCCAACTCGCTACCATTAACTGAGTATGTCCTGCCTTGATTCGATCTAGCAAATAAGAACATAAGAACTGGGAGCAGAAGTAGGCCATCTGGCCCCTCGAGCCTGCTCCGCCATTCAATTAGATCATGGCTGATCTTTTGTGGACTCAGCTCCACTTTCCGGCCCGAACACCATAACCATTGATCCCTTTATTCTTCAAAAAACTATCTATCTTCACCTTAAAAACATGCAATGAAGGAGCCTCAACTGCTTCACTAGGCAAGTAATTCCATAGATTCACAACGCTTTGGGTGAAGAGGTTCCTCCTAAACTCAGTCCTAAATCTACTTCCCCTTATTTTGAGGCTATGTCCCCTAGTTCTCCTGTGACCCGCCAGTGGAAACAACCTGCCCGCATCTATCCTATCTATTCCCTTCATAATTTTAAATGTTTCTATAAGATCCCCCCCTCATCCATCTAAATTCCTACGAGTACAGTCCCAGTCTACTCAACCTCACCTCATAATCCAACTTCTTCAGATCTGGGATTAACCTAGTGAATCTCCTCTGCACACCCTCCAGCGCCAATACGTCCTTTCTCAAGTTAGGAGACCAAAACTGAACACAATACTCCAGGTGTGGCCGCACTAACACCTTATGCAATTGCAACATAACCTCCCTAGTCTTAAACTCCATCCCTCTAGCAATGAAGGACAAAATTCCATTTGCCTTCTTAATCACCTGTTGCACTTGTAAACTAACCTTCCGTGAGTCATGCACTAGCACACCAAAGTCTCTCTGAACAGCGGCATGCTTTAATATTTTATCGTTAAAATAATAATCCCGTTTGCTGTTATTCCTACCAAAATGGATAACCTCATGTTTGTCAACATTGTATTCCATCTGCCAGACCCTAGCCCATTCACTTAACCTATCCAAAACCCTCTGCAGACTTCCAGTATCCTCTGCACTTTTCGCTTTACCACTCATCTTAGTGTCATCTGCAAACTTGGACACATTGCCCTTGGCCCCCAACTCCAAATCATCTATGTAAATTGTGAACAATTGTGGGCCCAACACCGATCCCTGAGGGACACCACTAGCTACTGTTTGCCAACCAGAGAAACACCCATTTATCCCAACTGTTTGCTTTCTGTTAATTAACCAATCCTCTATACATGCTACTACTTTACCCAAAATGCCATGCATCTTTATCTTATGCAGCAACCTTTTGTGTGGCACCTTGTCAAAGGCATTCTGGAAATCCAGATATACCACATCCATCGGCTCCCCGTTATCTACTGCACTGGTAATGTCCTCAAAAAAATCCACTAAAATAGTTTGGCATGACCTGCCCTTTACGAACCCATGCTGCGTCTGCCCAATGGGACAATTTCTATCCAGGTGCCTCGCAATTTCTTCCTTGATGATAGATTCCAGCATCTTCCCTACTACCGAAGTTAAGCTCACGGGCCTATAATTTCCGGCTTTCTGCCTACCTCCTTTTTTAAACAGTGGCGTCACGTTTGCTAATTTCTAATCCACCGGGACCACCCCAGAGTCTAGTGAATTTCGGTAAATTATCACTAGTTCATCTGCAATTTCCCTAGCCATCTCTTTTAGCACTCTGGGATGCATTCCATCAGGGCCAGGACACTTGTCTACCTTTAGCCCCATTAGCTTGCCCATCACTCCCTCCTTAGAGATAACAATCCTTTCAAGGTCCTCACCTGTCATAGCCTCATTTCTATCAGTCGCTGGCATGTTATTTGTGTCTTCCACTGTGAATACCGACCCAAAAAACCTGTTTAGTTCCTCAGCCATTTCTTCATTTCCCATTATTAAAACTCCCTTCTCATCCTCTAAAGAACCAATATTTACCTTAGCCACTCTTTTTTGTCTTATATCTTTGTAAAAACATTTTCTGTCTGTTTCTATATTCTGAGCAAGTTTACTCTCATACTCTATCTTAATCTTCTTTATAGCTTTTTTTAGTAGCTTTCTGTTGCCCCCTAAAGATTTCCCAGTCCTCTAATCTCCCAGCAATCTTTGCCACTTTATATACTTTTTCCTTCAATTTGATACTCTCCCTTATTTCCGTAGATATCCACGGTCGATTTTCCTCTTTCTTCCGTCCTTGTTTTTTGTTGGTATAAACCTTTGCTGAGCACTGTGAAAAATTGCTTGGAAGGTTCTCCACTGTTCCTCAACTGTTCCACCATAAAGTCTTAGCTCCCAGTCTACCTTAGCTAGTTCTTCTCTCATCCCCTTGTAACCTCCTTTGTTTAAACACAAAACACTAGTATTTGATTTTACCTTCTCACCCTCCATCTGTATTTTATATTCCACCATATTGTGATCGCTCCTTCCGAGAGGATCCCTAACTATGAGATCATGAATCAATCCTGTCTCATTACACTGGACAAGGTCTAGGACCACTTGTTCCCTCGTGGGTTCCATTACATACTGTTCCAGGAAACATCGCGGATACATTCTATAAACTCCTCCTCAAGATTGCCTTGACCGACCTGGTTAAACCAATCGACATGTAGATTAAAATCCCCCATTATAACTGCTGTACCATTTCTACATGCATCAGTTATTTCTTTGTTTATTGCCTGCCACACCATATCGTTACTATTTGGTGGCCGATAGACTTCTCCTATCAGTGACTTTTTCGTCTTTCTATTCCTGATTTCCAACCAAATGGATTCAACATTATCCTCCATAGCACTGATGTCATCCTTAAATAACAGAGCAACACCACCTCCCTTACCATCCACTCTGTCCTTCCGAATAGTTTGATACCCTCGGATATTTAACTCCCAGTCGTGACCGTCCTTTAACCATGTTTCAGTAATGGCCTCCAAATCATAGTCATTTACGATGATTTGTGCAATCAACTCATTTACTTTATTCCGAATACTACGAGCATTCAGGTAAATGCATCAACTCATATTTATCCAGATTAAATTCCATATGCTATTCATCGGCCCACTGGCACAATTGTTCAAGATCTTGTTGCAATCTTATATAGCCTTCTTCAGTATTCACCGTGCCCCCAATCTTGATGTCATCTGCAAAGTTGCTAGTTATGAATTCTGAGATGCATGCTGCCTTTCCAAATAACAACGACAAATCGAGATCTCCGCCCCTTCACCACCCTGCTCTCCTTGCAATGGATGCCATGATATCTGCCACAGCGGGAAAAACGTCCAGCAAGAGCGTCGGTTAACTCTCAGTCAGAGACAGATCGAACATTCGACAAATGTGCACTGAATCGTCAATCCAGCTATTTTCTCAGTTCTGGGGTGTTGGAACACACATCCACGGCGGTCTGACTCTGTGGTTCGAGAGTGGTGCTTGGGAGGAGTGCAAAATAGAGAGTGAGACATCCACTCAGGCGAGGCTGTTAATCGAATTGAATTTCACAAACAGGCGCATTCGCTGTCTCACAGATTTAGATTCTGCGCAGATAATTCCTTCTTTGCCCACTTCCAACAAATAAATATTTTGATTTATCTGCAAAACGATCGGTGGTTGGCCTTATCCGCATTCTACTTCCAATTGATAATGTATTTGGACAAACATACGTTTGTTTTGAGGGTGAGGGAATGGGCAACGCGGGAAAGTGGCGTCTAGAATCTCGATACAGAGAGAAAGCGTAGAGTCGAGGCGTAATCTGGATATCTGATAAAGACAGGCGACTGACGGAATTGTTCTGATTCCTCATAAATTGATTAGTTGACAGAAATTCGTCTCCAGTATTTGAACTCTTAAAGAATCACAGAGCCTTGAATCATTGAGCCTTTAACGAAGGGGAATATATGACTCCATCCGCCATGTCCATGCTACTCAGAATCTTGTACATCTCGTTCGGGTCGCCCCCAATCATCTCTGCTCCAGTGAAAACAACGTAAGCCCATCCAGCCTCTCTTCATTACCTACATTTTCCATCCCAATTGACATCCAGGTGGATCAAATCTACCCCACCCCCTCCTGTGCAGTCGCTTCCTTTTTATAATGTGGTGATCAGAATTACACACAGTAATCCAGCTGCGGCCTCACCATATTTCTGCAAAACCTCAACATTACGTCTCTGCTTTTGTAATCTATGCCTCGATTGACCAAAGCAAGTATCCCAAACATATTTCATTCGCCACTATTCACGGGAAATATCTGCCATGGGGGTCATGGGCTAGTGCCAAAAATCAATGTTCCGTAACTTATTCCAGCAGTTTTAGCGCACTCACTAATTTTCGGTGCCGCATCTCTTTGACTATAAAACCTGTACATCGGGATCATTTGCACTGCTGTCCAAGTCGAGAGAACCAACAATTAATTATAGCGACAAAAGTGATTTATAAGTGCCAATAACCTATTGTTCCAATGCATGTGGTGTGATGGAGTTACACAAAGTCATCAGAGGAAACTCAGATACAAGTTACAATCTCTGATTCCAGCAAGCGTGGTGCACTGTGAGAAGCCACCCCGAAAAGAAGCGCTCTCACAATCCACAGATTTCCATTTATTTGTATACTGTCGCTCACATACTCGGCCCATTATTTAAATACTAAGTTGTCTGCATACATATCCAGATGTTCTTATTTCCAATTACGCAGTTCACGCAGAAATGTCACACATCAAGGTACTATTTGTCCTTTTATTGTCTTCCTATTCGCTACACTTGACCTGCTCTGTCTCAATGGTTGTGCTTCTGGGAGGAAACACATTTGATTCCCATGTCTTGCTGGAGAGTTTTACTGATTCAGGTCGTTGAGGGTGAGAAGGTTCTTCTGGCAACTCATGCTAGTGTACAGAGTGCATTGGCGGTATAACCATTTAACTAGCATGTGCTATTACTGTACGTGAGGACTGTTCCAACCTCCTTTGCTAAAGCTCTTCATGATACTACCCAATTCAATGGTTCGCAAAATATCATCATGCTACACAATATAGTAGAGCCCAAATCGCCTCGGGATGGATAATCACTCTCAATCACGGTGTGTTTATCTGGGAGATTGAGGTCAGCATTAAATAAAATATGCTTTGCTGTTTAATGCGACAAATAAAGAGAGGTTGTTGAGACAGAATGAAAAGTGCTGCACATTGTGACTGATTCAAGTGAGTAAAATAGGCGACAGGCAATTGCTAGTTGATTTCCCAAAACTCTGTCTTGATCAATCAGTTATGCAGCCTGGTTTGAATTTCAATAACGCTTCATATTGCCAGCCAGTCGTCAGTTAACTGGTGCATTTTCATTGAAATGCGTATCGCAATCCAACTGCACTTGTCATAGAAACTTTAATCTCGTCCAATGAAGAGGAGATGCCGGAGTGGATGCAGTACGAGGTCTTATAATAGCAGGTTAATGTCCTACAGGTTTGTTTGGAGTCACTAGCTTTTGGAGCGCAGCTCTTTCGTCACTCAGCTATGGAAGGAGCTGCTCTACGAATTCCAAACAAACCTGCTGGACTTTAATCTGATGTTGAAATACTTCTTACACATCCAATGAGGTATAAGTATATCTGTTGGCCTTAAGATTTGCTTCTTTGATTGCGAAGTCAAAAGATTGGGCAACATGTGTCTTTTTGCAACTGTAGTCAAGAAGTGGACTCTTACATTTCCATTCCCTGGTTTTACACTTAATCTGCACCAACAGTACTGGATATGGGACGGCATATAGTTTATGGCAGTACTGAAAGGGACAGAAATAAAACATTCCCTTCATCGTTCACCTCAGTAATGTCTGAGATGCTGTCATCAGATGGGGGTTCCAATTGTGTTTTTGCGAAGGATGGTAAAAGTGATTGTACCTGTGACATTAGTTGTTATGATTGTCCGCACATCTGATCGCCAAAAGGATGGCCATGTGGTAGCATGAAGTGCTACTGCATTCTTTAACCAATCTGTTGGAGCCATTACATATGGCAAAATTTCCTGACTACTGTGTGTTTCAGTCCCTCCATCCGTCGAGACATTTTCTCTTCCCTCACCACTGTCCTTCTTAGTTTCAGAATATAAATTGACCAGGCAAATCTCTGTAGTCCTTTCCGACCACTCGGTCCTCACTCACCATTTTGCCTTTTGTCTCTGAGTCGAGATTCTGCTTTGTCCTGACGGGCCTCACCTCTTCCATCCTCAGTCAATGTGAACTCGCCCAAAGCTCTGCTGACCGTATGCTGAAGCCCTGTGCATTCGGGGCTGCACGGTAACACAAGTGATTAGCACTGTGGCTTCACAGCGCCGTTGTCCCAGGTTAGATTCCCGGATGGGTCACTGTCTGTGCGGAGTGCGAACGTTCTCCTCGTGTCTGCGTGGGTTTCCTCCGGGTGCTCGGGTTTCCTCCCACAGTCCAAAGCCCTACATATTAGGTGGATGGGCCATGATAAATTGTCCTTAGTGACCACAGAAATTCAGGGGGATTATTGGGATACGGGGATAGGGTGGAAGTGAGGGTTTAAGACACGATGGGCCGAATGGCATCCTTCTGCACTGTATGTTCAATTTAACAAAATTTGAATGCAATTTATACACATAGAACATAGAATGATACAGCGCAGTACAGGCCCTTCGGCCCTCGATGTTGCACCGACATGGAAAAAAAAACTAAAGGCCATCTAACCTACACTATGCCCTTATCATCCATATGCGTATCCAATAAACTTTTAAATGCCCTCAATGTTGGCGAATTCACTACTGTTGCAGATAGGGCATTCAACGGCCTCACCATTCTTTGCGTAAAAAACCCACCTCTGACCTCTGTCCTATATCTATTACCCCTCAGTTTAAGGTTATGTCCCCTCGTGCTAGCCACCTCCATCCGCGGGAGAAGGCTCTCGCTGTCCACCCTATCTAACCCTCTGATCATTTTGTATGCCTCTATTAAGTCACCTCTTAACCTTCTTCTCTCTAACGAAAACAACCTCAAGTCCATCAACCTTTCCTCATAAGATTTTCCCTCCATACCAGGCAACATCCTGGTATATCTCCTCTGCACCCGTTCCAAAGCTTCCACGTCCTTCCTATAATGAGGCGGCCAGAACTGTACGCAATACTCCAAACGCGGCCGTACTTGAGTTCTGTACAACTGCAACATGACCTCATGGCTCCGGAACTCAATCCCTCTACCAATAAAGGCCGTCACACCATAGGCCTTCTTCACAACCCTATCAACCTGGGTGGCAACTTTCAGGGACCTATGTACATGGACACCGAGATCCCTCTGCTCATCCACACTACCAAGAATGTTACCATTAGCCAAATATTCCGCATTCCTGTTATTCTTTCCAAAGTGAATCACCTCACACTTCTCCACATTAAACTCCATTTGCCACCTCTCAGCCCAGCTCTGCAGCTTATCTATGTCCCTCTGTAACCTGCAACATCCTTCCGCACTGTCTACAACTCCACCGACTTTAGTGTCGTCTGCAAATTTACTTACCCATCCTTCTGCGGCCTCCTCTAGGTCATTTATAAAAATGACAAACAGCAACGGCCCCAGGACAGATCCTTGTGGTACGCCACTCGTAACTGAACTCCATTCTGAACATTTCCCATCAACTACCACTCTCTGTCTTCTTTCTACTAGCCAATTTCTGATCCACATCTCTAAATCACCCTCAATCCCCAGCCTCTGTATTTTCTGCAATAGCCGACCGTGGGGAACCTTATCAAACGCTTTACTGAAATCCATATACACCACATCAACTGCTCTACCCTCGTCTACCTGTTCAGTCATCTTCTCAAATAACTCGATAAGGTTTGTGAGGCATGACTTATCCTTCACAAAACCATGTTGACTATCCCTAATCATATTATTTCTATCTAGATGATTATAAATCGTATCTTTTATAATCCTCTCCCAGACTTTTCCCACCACAGACGTTAGGCTCACCGGCCTATAGTTACCGGCGTTATCTCTACTCCCCTTCTTGAACAAAGGGACCACATTTGCTATCCTCCAGTCCTCTAGTACTATTCCTGTAGCCAATGATGACCTAAACATCAAAGCCAAAGGCTAAGCAATCTCTTCCCTGGATTCCCAGAGAATCCTAGGAAAAATCCCATCAGGCCCCGGGGGCATATCTATTTTCACCATGTCCAGAATTGCCAACACTTCTTCCCTACGCACCTCAATGCCATCTATTCTAATAGCCTGGGTCTCAGCATTCTCCTCCACAATATTATCTTTTTCCTGAGTGAATACTGACGAAAAGTATTCATTTAGTATCTCGCTTATCTCCTCAGCCTCCACACACAACTTACCACCACTGTCCTTGACTGGCCCTACTCTTACCCTAGTCATTCTTTTATTCCTGACATACCTATAGAAAGCTTTTGGGTTTTCCTTGATCCTACCTGCCAAAGACTTCTCATGGCCCCTCCTTGCTCGTCTTAGCTCTCTCTTTAGATCCTCCCTCGCTTCTTTGTAACTATCAAGCGCCCCAACTGAAACTTCACGCCTCATCTTCACATAGGCCTCCTTCTTCCTCTTAACAAGAGATTCCACTTCTTTAGTAAACCACGGTTCCCTCGCTCGACCCCTTCCTCCCTGCCTGACTGGTACGTACTTATCAAGAACATGCAATAGCTGTTCCTTGAACAAGCTCCACATATCCAGTGTGCCCAACCCTTGCAGCCTGCTTCTCCAACCTACACATACTAAGTCATGTCTAATGGCATCATAATTGCCCTTCCCCCAGCTATAACTCTTGCCCTGCGGGGTATACATATCCCTTTCCATCACTAACGTAAAGGTCACCGAATTGTGGTCACTGTTTGCAAAGTGCTCACCTACCTCCAGATCTAACACCTGGCCTGGATCATTACCCAAAACGAAATCCAATGTGGCCTCGCCTCTTGTTGGCCTGTCAACATATTGTGTCAGGAAACCCTCCTGCACACATTGTACAAAGAACGACCTATCTAATGTACTCGAACTATATATTTTCCAGTCAATATTTGGAAAGTTAAAGTCTCCCATAACAACTACCCTGTTACTTTCGCTCTTTTCCAGAATCATCTTCGCCATCCTTTCCTCTACATCCCTCGAACTATTAGGTGACCTATAGTTAACTCCCAACAGGGTGACCTCTCCTTTCCTATTTCTAACCTCAGCCCATACTACCTCGGAAGAAGAGTCCCCATCTAGCACCCTTTCCGCCACCTTAATACTGTCCTTGACTAGCAGCGCCACACTTAGTAAGCTCAGAAAAGGGGGCAAAAGAGGGGGAGGTGTGGCGCTGCTAGTCAAGTACAGTATTAAGGTGGCGGAAAGGGTGCTAGATGGGGACTCTTCTTCCGAGGTAGTATGGGCTGAGGTTAGAAATAGGAAAGGAGAGGTCACCCTGTTGGGAGTTAACTATAGGTCACCTAATAGTTCGAGGGATGCCCCCTTTTCTGAGCTTACTAAAACACCTAAACCCCGGAACCTGCAACAACCATTCCTGTCCCTGCTCTATCCATGTCTCTGAAATGGCCACAACATCGAAGTCCCAGGTACCAACCCATGCTGCCAGTTCCACTACCTTATTTCGTATACTCCTGGCATTGAAGTAGACACACTTAAAACCACCTTCCTAAACACTGGCTCCCTCCTGCGAAGTCAAATCTGTGCTCCTGAACTCTGTACTCTCAAACTCCCGTACCCCAAAACTACAATCCAGGTTCCCATGCCCCTGCTGAATTAGTTTAAACCCCCCCAAAGGGCACTAACAAATCTACCCCCCAGGATATTGGTGCCCCTCAGGTTTAGATGTAGACCATCCTGTCTATGGAGGTCCCACCTTCCCCAGAAAGAGCCTCAGTTATCCAGAAATATGAATCCCTCCCGCCTGCACCATTCCTGTAGCCACGTGTTTAATTGCTCTCTCTCCCTATTCCTTATCTCACTATCACGTGGCAAGGGCAACAACCCAGAGATAACAACTCTGTTTGTTCTCGCTCTGAGCTTCCATCCTAGCTCCCTAAAGGCCTGCGTGACATCCTTGTCCCATTTCCTACCTATGACGTTAGTGCCAATGTGGACTACGACTTGGGGCTGCTCCCCCTCCCCCTTAAGGACCCGGAAAACACGATCCGAGACATCACGTACCCTTGCACCTGGGAGGCAACATACCAAACGTGAGACTCTCTCGCTCCCACAAAATCTCCTATCTGTGCCCCTGACTATTGAGTCCCCAATTACTAATGTTCTACTCCTTTCCCCCCTTCCCTTCTGAACAACAGAGACAGACACCGTGCCAGAGGCCCGTACCCCTTGGCTTACCCCTAGTAAGTCGTCCCCTCCACAAGTATCCAAAACGGTATACTTGTTACTCAGGGGAACGACCGCAGGGGGTCCCTGCACTGACTGCTTCCTCCCAGTCCCTCTTACAGTTACCCATCTATCTCCAGCCTTTGGTGTAACTACTTCCCTGAAGCTCCTATCTATGAACCCCTCTACGTCCCGAATGATCCGAAGTTCATCCAGCTCAAGCTCCAGGTCCCTAACACGGTTTTTGAGGAGCTGGAGTTGGGTGCACTTCCCACAGATGAAATCAGCAGGGACACTGACGGCGTCCCTCACCTCAAACATTCTGCCTTCCCTGACATCACCTCTAGATTTAAAAAAGACAAGAAAAAGAAAAAGAAAGGAAGAGCTTACCTGATTCCCTCAAACCCTGCTCCCGCTGAAAGGTAAGCAAATTTAAAGGCACTCACTCACCTTCACGACAGGCCCCTGTCTCTTTACAACAGCCCCTCCATAAACCACCTTCAAATTAGGCTGACCGCACTGCACGTATGCAAATTTCCCCAGAATAGCTGATCAGTAGCTCTGCTCTGCTGCCCTCTGCTGGATGAGCCCTCTAGCTCTGAAACTATATCTTCCTGAGAGCAAAAATAGAATTGGCCATGTACTTCACATCCGGCAACGATGCTGGGTCAGTGATTCAAATACCTGTGGCTGAGCATTTGAAAATGAAAATCGCTTATTGTCACGAGTATGCCTCAATGAAGTTGCTGTGAAAAGCCCCTAGTCGCCACATTCCGGCGCCTGTCCGGGGAGGCTGGTACGAGAATTGAACCGTGCTGCTGGCCTGCTTGGTCTGCTTTAAATGCCAGCGATTTAGCTGAGTGAGCTAAACCAGCCCCTTTTTGTAGACACTGATGATAAGTCCGTTAGATGAATGAAATAAAATGAATGAAAATCGCTTATTGTCACGAGTAGTCTTCAATGAAGTTACTGTGAAAAGCCCCTAGTCGCCACATTCCATCGCCTGTCCGGGAGGCTGGTACGGGATTCAATATTGTTCTGGAAAATGACATGGATCGGCGTGAGATCAAAGTTCGAAACTGGGGGAACGCCAAGCTTAATAAGATCAGAGGTGATTTGGCCACAGTGAACTGGCGGTCGACACATTTCGGTCATTCTGGAAGAAAACAGTGGCCTCTTTTAAGAAGATACATACTGGAGTTCTTGAATGCACATTATAGGGGAGTTTTGGTAGCACTGGGAAGAGTATGGATGAGATTTGCCAGAATGTTGCATTCGATGGAGGGTTTTAGTTCCGAAGTGAGATTGAATAGACTGGACTTGTTTTCCTTGGAGCAGAGGAGATGAAGCGGATCATGAGGAGATGAAAAAAGTTATGAGGGTGATAGATTGAGTAGGCAGAGCGCAATCATTTCTCTTGGCTGAAGGATCAATTAGAAGGGGTAATAGGTTTAAGGCAAGGGGCAGGAGATTTAGAGGACATGTGTGGAAAAACCTTTTGATCTAGAGGGTAGTGGAAGTTTGGATTTTTCTTTCTGAACGCGCGGCAGACACACTGGGAAATTAGGACTAGAATGGTTAGGTGATTGCTTTTGACGGGCGAAGGTACGTTAGGTTGAAGGACGTTTTCTATGCTTTTTGACTTTGTTTATAATATGCTTTCAAACAGATGCCAACTTCAATGGATTGAGTTGATGAAAAGTCTTCTTCAGCGGAATATAATTTCCTACATCGACATCATGTAGAATTTGTATTTTTCTGCCGTGTTTGGATAAAAAGGGATAATATATCATGGCGAATGCACTAACCGTGTAATGTTTTGGGCTGTGGGAGGAAACCGGAGCACCCGTCGGAACACCCACAGACACGGCGACAAAGGATAAACTCCACCCAAAGTTTGCAATTCAACCTGTGGCCCTGGCGCTGTGAGGCAGCAGCACTAATCATGTGCCACCGTACCGCCCATTGTCTAATCTAATTTTTGGAAGTCAACTCAAGGATCACCTGGGTTTATCACTTCACACAAAAGTGAAAGCCATATTCTTCTGCTAATCTTCGCTGTCATAGTACCTTTTTGGCCAGATGAGCATGGCTATAAGCATGGCACACAGTGAGTTTTTCTTCTATCAGGTCCCCTTACTGAATATATTACAACACTGAATTTCCTTCGATTTGATAAGTTCCACTGAATATGGTTTTTGACAGTTCAGCTCCCATTTGCAGTAATACTAATGCTTTCTCACACCGAATGAAATAAACGTTTTTGATTTGTTATGCATCTGTTTTTTCATGCCATGGTGTGACAGTTTGAAATATATTTTTGCCATTTCACCAGCCCTAGTTGCACAAAGGAGCTTGGGAGAACTTGTTCAATATTATCTCAAGTTAATGTGCAGTTTGAGTCTGCAGTTCGGAAGGCAAATTCAATATTGCAGCTAAGAAGTTCCTAGAAGAGTTAACTAATTCATTTTTCTGATACGGACTGCCAAAATGAATCCAATTAGAGCAGGGATCTAACTGAGACTCGAAGTTATTGAGGAAAGTTATTCTTATGTTCAAGGCAATTTAAATTCACACCGTGTCATCCACAATCACAGCAAGGGTGAGAAAGGTGACATAAAACTGTAAAGATCATGTTGAGGACCGAGAGACAGGATTATCCAGATCAATGGAGTAAAGGAATTCCCTCTTCACTCTTCGCCATGAGGGATGCATATAATTAATCAACTAAATAAAGTCCCAACCGAATTGATTTTATTGCATGAGGCAAGAGGACCAGACAATAAATTCAGGGGAGAAAATAATGAGTCAACGTTCGTCGTCTGTATTGTTGGACAATGTGTAACATTTTAGGCAGAAATTATCTCGGGCTCAAATGCATTTAAAACTATCTTTGCCCCATGAAAACACCATCCTTCCCCAATGTTCCCAATCATGTCGAGGGGGCTAGAATACAAGACCAGGGATCTACTTTGGAGGCTGTATAAGGCTCTGGTCAGAGTCCGTTTGGACTAATGTGAACAGTTTTGGGCTCTATGTAAAGAAGAATGTCCTGGGAGTGTAGAGGCCAGAGGAGGTCCACAAGAATGATTCCTGGAATGGCGAGCTTGTCTTATGAGGAACGGTTGAGGACTCTGCGACTTGTACTCTTTAATTATGAGGGACATCCAAAGGGTGGCTAGTCAGAGACGTTTTCCCAGTGTAGAGTGATTAATTACTTGAGGGCGTAGTTGCGAGGGGCAATGTTTAGAGGAGATGTGCGAGGCAAGTTTTTTATAGAGAGGGTAGTGGGTGCCTGAAACTGGCTACCCGAGGAGTTTTACCTTGATTACTGTAGGGCACTGGTTAAGTTCACCGTGTTTATTGTAGGACACTGGTTAATTTTACCTTGTTTACTGTTGTGCTTTGTTTACTTTTGCTTGTTAACTGTCGGGCACTGATTAATTTCATCTTGTCTAGTAAAGTACATTGTTTAATTTTAGGTTATTTCATGTAGGGCTCTATTTAAGTTTAACTTATTTACTGTCGGGCTCTGTTTAATTTGACCTTGTTTACTGTAGGGCTCTGTTGAATTTCATGTTGTTTACAGTAGGGCACTAATTATTTTACGGTGTTCACTGTTGGGCACTGTTTAATTTCAAATTATTTACTGTCGGGTTCTTTTTAATTTTAACTTTGTTTACGTAGGGCACTGTCAAATTTTACCTTAAATACTGTCGGGCACAGCTTAATTTTACTTTGTTTACTGAAGTGTAATGTTTAATTTTAAATTTGTTTTTAGGACACTCTTTAAATTTCTCTTCTTCACTATAGGGAACTGTTGAATTTCACCTCGTTTGCTGTAGGACTGTGTTTACTTTTACCTTGTTTACTGAATGGTCCATTTAAATTTCGCTTGCAGGCAGAGGGACACTTTAATTTTACCTTGTTTATTGTCGGACGCTGTATAAGTTTCCCTTTTTTTGGATTATGACACTGTTTAATTTTTTCCATGTATACTCTGGGGCTCTGTTTAATTTAAACTTTTTTTAATGTAGGGCACTGGTTACTTTTTTACTATTTTCTTCATGGTTCTGTCTAGTCAAATCCTGTTTACTGTGGGGCACTGTTTAATTTGACCTTATTTACTGTAGGGATCGTTTTAATTTTAACTTGATTTCAGTACGGCACTGGTTAATTTTGCATGTTTACTGGAGGTCTATTTAGTTTTCCCTCCGTTTGCTGTAGGGCTGTTTAATTTTCCTTTGTTTACAAAAGCGAAGTGCTGAATTCCACCTTGTTTACCGTAGGGCTGTGTTTACTTTACCTGGTTTACTGAAGGGCACCGTTAAAATATCGCTTGCATGCAGTGGGGCACTATTATATTTTACCTTGTTTAAAGTAGTGCTCTGTTTAATTTTACCTCGTACGCTGTAAGGCTCTGTTTAATTTTACCGTTTATACTGAAGGGCTCGGTTATTTTACTACATTTACTGCATGTACAGTTAATTTTTACCTTGTTTACTGTAGGACAGTTTAATTCTCCTGATATCCAGTACGAGACTGTTTAATTTACCTTGTTCACTTTAGGGCTCTGTTTAATTTAGCCGTGTTTACTGTAGGGTTATTTTTACATTTTCATTATTTACTGTAGATCACTGCAAATTTTACCTCGTTTTCTGTATGGCTCTGTTTAATTTCCCCTTTTTTGCTACAGGGAAAGTTTAATTTAACCTTGTTTACTGTAGGGCTCTATTTAATTTTACCTTGTTTAACGTAGGGCTCAGTTTAATGTTCCCTTTTTTACTACAGGTCACAGTTGATTTTTACCTTGTTTACTGTAGAGTCTGTTTAATTTTCCCTTGTGTACTAGAAGGTTTTTTAATTTTACCTTGTTTACTGTAGTGCTCTGTTAAATTTACCATGTTTGCTGTAGGGCTCTGTTTAATTTTACCTTGTTTACTGGAGGGAGTTATTTAATTTCACCTTGTTTACTGAAAGGCATTGTTTAATTTACCTTGTTTACTGGATGGCTCTGTTTAGTTTCATCGTGCGTAGTTAAGGGTTATGTTTCATTTGCCATTGTTTATTGCAGGAAACTGTTTAATTTTACCTTAGTTACTGCATGGTACTGCTTAATTTTACTTTGTTTGCAGCAGGACTTTTTAAAATTCTAACTTGTTTACTGTGCGGCTTTGTATACGTTTACCTTGTTCACTGTAGGATACTGTTTAATTTTACTTCGTTTACTGTACGGCTCTGTATACGTTTACCTTTTTTACTGTAGGACACTGTTTAATTTTACTTTGTTTACTCAAGGGCTTTGTTTAATTTGACCTTGTTTACTGTCGGTATCTGTTTTATTTAATTCTTGTTTTCTGGAAGGCAGAGTACAATTTTACGGTATTTATCGGAGGCCACTGTTTACTTTAGGGCATTTTTTACATTTACCGTGTTTACTGGAGGGTTGACAATGTGAACTTACTTTCTCGAGGTCACTGTTTAATTTTACCTTGTTCACTGCGGTGCACTATTTCATTTTACGTATTTCATGTCGGGCTCTGTTTAGTTTTACCGTGTTAATTGTAGGAAACTGTTTATTTTGACCTTGTTTTCTGTAGGACACTGTTCATTTTAACCTTGTTTACTATAAAACACTGTTTATTTTGACCATGTTTACTGTAGGACTGTTTATTTTGACCATGTTTACTTTAGGCTCTGATTCATTTGACCTTGTATACAGTAGCTCTCCGTTAAATTTTACCTCATTAACTGTAGGGCTCTTTTTAATTTTACAGTGTTTACCGTGGGGCGCTGTTTAATTTTACCTTGTTTACTGTTGTCTCTATTGAGTTTGATCTTGTTACCTGCAGGACCCTATTTAATTTGTTCTTGCTTACTTAAGGGCTCTGTTTAGTTTGGCCTTGATTACTCTCGGGTTCTGATCAATTTTTCCTTGTTCAGTGTCGGGCACTGTTTAATTTTTCCTTGTTTCCTGCAGGTGTCTGCTTGATTTTGCTGTGTTTCCTGCTGGACTATTTAATTTCATCTTGTTACTGTAGGGGATTGTTTAATGTTACCTTTTTCACTATAGGGCAATTTTTAATTTCATCTAATTTACTGCAGGGCACCGCTTAATGTTACCTTGTTCACTATGTCGTCGTGTTTAATTTGACCTTGTTTACGGCAGCGCTCTGTTTAATTTTACCTTGTTTACTGTAGGGCTCTGCTTAATTTTACCTTGTTTACTTTAGGGCTCTGTTTAATTTTACCTTGGTTACTGTAGGGCTCTGTTTAATTTTACCTTGTTTACTGTAGGGCTCTGTTTAATTTTACCTTGGTTACTGTAGGGCTCTGTTTAATTTTACTTTGTTTACTGTAGGGAACTTTTTCATGTTACCTTGTTTATTTCAGGGCACTTATTATTTTACCGTGTTCACTGCAGGGCTGTTTCTTTTATCTTGTTTTCTGTAGAGGTCTATTTAATTTTACCTTGTCTATGAAGTGTACTTTTTAATTTCACCTTATTCAGTATCGGAACTGTATATTTTTAAACGTGTTTACTCACGGGCACGGATTAATGTAGGGCAATCTTTAATTTAACCGTGTTTTTATGTAAAGGGCTCTGTTTAGTTTGGCATTGCTTACTGTTGGGATCTCGGTTAATTTTACCGTGATTACTGTCGCGCACACTTTAATGTTACATTGTTCGTTGCAGGGCTCAGTTTACTTTCTTTGTTAACTGTGGGATATGTTTAATTTTACCTTGTTTTCTGTAGCGCTGTTTCAATTTACTTTGTTTACTGTAGGGCACGGCTTAATAAACTCGGCAAAATTAAACAGAGCTCTAAATTAAACAATGTAAAATTAAACAATGCACTTCAGTTATCAATCAAAAGTAAACAGTGTCCGACTGTAATCAAGATAAAATTAAACCGTGTGCTCTAATAAACACGGAAAGATCCTCAAGTAAACATTGTCAATTTAAATACTGTCTCACACTGAACAAGGTAAAATTAGACAGCGCGCCATACAGTAAATACGGTCAAATGCAACAGTCCCATACAGTAAACAAGCTGGAATTAAACAAACTCCTGCAGTAAAAAAGGCGCAGGCTGGGAGGGCCGAAGGGCCTATTCCTGTGCTGTAATTGTCTTTGTTATCTTTGTTCTAAACAAGGCCCTGTAATGAAAAAAGTAAAATTAAACACTACCCGAGAGGATACAAGCTCTGTTTATTTTTGCCTTGATTACGGTACAGTAAGAAGTCATACAATACAATGTTAAAGTCCAACAGCTATGTTTCAAACACTAGCTTTCGGAGCACTGCTCCTTCCTCAGGTGTTGTAATACTTTTAACTGTGCTCACCCAAGTCCAACGTCGGCATCTCCACATCTTTATTACTGTTGGCACTGGTTAATTTCAACGTGTTTACTGTAGGGCATTGGTCAATTTGAACTTGTTTACTTTTTCGCTTTGTTTACTTTTGATTGTTTACGGTCGGGCACTGATTTATTTCACCTTGATTACTGTACGACACTGGTTAATTTTACCGTGTTTGCGGTACGGCACTGATTCATTTCACCTTGTTTTGTATCGGGCACTGTTTATTTTTGCCTTCTTTACTCGAGGGTTCTGTTTAGAATGACCTTGTTTAATGCAGGGCATTGTTTACTTTTACCTTGATTACTGTAGGGCACTGGTTAATTTCACGATGTTTACTGTAGGACTGGTTAATTTTTCCTCGATTACACTTGTTCTTTGTTTACTTTTGCTTGTTTACTGTCGGGCACTGATTAATTTCATCTTGTCTAGTATAGTGCACTGTTTAATTTTACGTTGTTTCCTGCAGGGCTCTGTTTAATTTTAACTTATTTACTGTTGGGCTCTGTTTAACTTGACCTTGTTTACTGTAGAGCTCTGTTATTTATTAAGTAGGGCACTACTTATTTTACGGTTGGGCACTGTTTAATTTAAACTTATTTACTGTCGGGCTCTTTTTAATTTTAACTTTGTTTACGTAGGGCACTATTAATTTTTGCCTTGAATACTATAGGGCACAGCTTAATTTTACTTTGTTTCCTGTAGGGTAATGCTTAATTTTAAATTTGTTTTTAGGACAGTCTTTAAATTTCCCTTCTTCACTATAGGGAACTGTTTAATTTCACCTTGTTTACTGTCGGACTGTGTTTACGTTTACCTTGTTTACTGAAGGGTACCATTTAAATTTCGCTTGCAGGCAGAGGGACTCTTTAATTTTACCTTGATTATTGTCGGATGCTGTATAACGTTCCCTTTTTTTTAGCTTATGACACTGTTTAATTTTACATTGTTTACTCGGGGGCTCTATTTAATATTAACTTTTTTATGTAGGACACTGTTTAATTTTTTACTGTTTACTTCATGGTCCTGTCTAGTCAGATCCTGTTTACTGTGGGGCACTGTTTAATTTGACCAGTTTACAGTTTATTTCAGGGCTGTGTTTAACATTACCTTGTTTAATGGAAGGTTCTGTTTAATTTTACTTTGTTTAGGGCAGCACGGTGGCCTTGTGGTTAGCACAGCTGCCTCACGGCGCTGAGGTCCCAGGTTCGATCCTGGCTCTGGGTCACTGTCCGTGTGGACTTTGCACATTCTCCCCGTGTCTGCGTGGGTTTCACCCCCACAACCCAAAAATGTGCAGAGTAGGTGGATTGGCCACGCTAAATTGCCCCTTAATTTGAAAAAATAATTGGGTAATCTAAATTTATAAAAAAAAAAAATTTTTTTACTTTGTTTACTGTAGGGCACTATTTAATTTGACGTTATTCACAGTACTGATCTATTTAATTTTAACTTGATTTCCGTAGGGCACTGGTTAATGTTGCATGTTTACTGTAGGCCTATTTAATTTTCCCTCCGTTTTCTGTAGGGCTGTTTAACCCTTTCTTTACGAAAGGAATCAGTTGAATTTCACCTTGTTTACGGTCGGGCTGTGTTTACTTTTACCTGGTTTAGAGTAGGGCACCGTTAAAATTTCGCTTGCATGCAGTGGGACACTATTTAGTTTTACCTTGTTTAAAGTAGTGTTCTGTTTAATTTTACCTCGTATACTGTTGGGCTCTGTTTAATTTGACCTCGTACGCTGTCAGACTGTGTTTAATTTTACCCTGTATACTGAAGGTTTCGGTAATTTTACTACATTTACTGGAGCGTACAGTTAGTGTTTATCTTGTTTACTGTAGGACAGTTTATTTTCCTGTTTTGCATTAGGACACTGTTTAATTTATCTTGTTCACTCTAGGGCTCTGTTTAATTTAGCCGTGTTTACTATAGGCTTCTTTTTAAATTTTCATTATTTACTGTAGATCTCTGCAAATTTTACCTTGTTTTCTGTAGGGTACTGTTTAATTTTCCCTTGTTTGCTACAGGGAAAGTTTAATTTGCCATTGTTTACTGCAGGAAACTTTTTAATTTTACCTTCTTTACCGTGTGGTACTGCTGAATTTTACTTTGTTTACAGCAGGACATTTTTTTATTCTAACTTGTTTACTGTATGGCTCTGTATACGTTTACCTTGTTTACTGTAGGACACTGTTTAATTTTACTTTGTTTGCTCCAGGGCTTTGTTTAATTTGACCTTATTTACTGTCGGTATTTGTTTTATTTTATTCTTGTTTACTGGAAGTCACAGTCCAATTTTACGGTATTTATCGTAGGCCACTGTTTACATTTCCCTTGTTTACTTTCGGCTGACAATGTGAACTTATGTATTCGAGGCCTCTGTTTAACTTTACCTAATTCATTGCAGTGCAGGTTATGTCGGGCTCAGTTTAATTTTACCTTGTTAACTGTAGGACATTGTTTATTTTGACCTTGTTTACTGCAGGACAATGCTTATTTTGACCTTGTTTACTGAAGGGCACTGTTTGTTTTGACCTTGTTTACTGTCGGCCACTGTTTATTTTGACCTTGTTTACTGTAGGACACTGTTTATTTTGACCTTGTTTAATGTAGGACACTGTTTATTTTGACCATGTTTACTTCAGGGCTCTGATTCATTTTACCTTGTTCACTGCAGCTCTCTGTTAATTTTGCCTTATTAACCGTAGGGCTCTTTTTAATTTTACAGTGTTTACCTTGTGGCTCTGTTTAATTTTACATTGTTTACTGTAGTCCCTATTTAATTTGATCTTGTTACCTGTAGGGCCCTGTTTCATTTGAACTTGCTTACTCAAGGGCTCTGGTTAGTTTGGCCTTGATTACTGTCGGGTTCTGTTCAATTTTACCTTGTTCAGTATCGGGCACTGTCTAATTTTCACTTCTTTCTGCAGGGCTCTGCTAGATTTTGCTGTGTGTCCTGCAGGACTATTTAATTTTATCGTGTTTACTGTAGGGGATTGTTTAATGTTACCTTGTTCACTGTAGTGCACTTTTTAATTTCATCTAATTTAATGCAGGGCACCGTTTAATTTTAACTTGTTTACATTTGGGCTCTGTTTAATTTTACCTTGTTTACTGTAGGGGTCTGTTTATATTTACCTTTTTGACTGTAGGGCACTGTTTAATAAACTCGGCAAAATTAAACAGAGCTCTAAATTAAACAAAGTATAATTAAACAGTGCACTTCAGTTATCAATCAAAAGTAAACAGTGCCCGACAGTAATCAAGATAAAATTAAACCGTGCGCTCTATTAAACACGGGAAGATTAAACATAGTGAAAGAAAATCGTTTCTTGTCACAAGTAGGCTTCAAATAATAAAAAGAAAAGCCCCAAATCGTCACACCCCGGTGACTGTTTGGGTAGGCTGGTACGGGAATTGAACCAGCCCAGTTGGCCGTGGTCTGATTTACAAAGGTTTTTACGCAGAGGTGCCTGGAACGCTTTACCAGTGGAGGTGGTAGAGGCGGGCACGATAGCATTATTTAAGGGGCATCTTGACAGGTATATAAACGGGCGGGAACAGAGGGAAGTAGACCTTGGAGGGCCGAAGGGCCTGTTCCCATGCTGTAATTTTCTTTGTATTTTGTTCTATGTAGCCCACTGTGCTGAACCAGGGCCTGCAATTGTCCTACAATAAACAGTGTCCTAAAGTAAACAAGGTAAGGTTAAATACTGTCTCACACTGAACAAGGTAAAATTAGACAAATCCGTACAGGAAATACGGTGAAATGCAACTGTCCCACACAGTAAACAGGCTGGAATTAAACAAACTCCTGCAGTAAACAAGTTAAAATTAAACAGAGCCCTGCAATGAAAAAAGTTAAATTAAACACTACCCGAGAGGGAACAAGCTCTGTTTAGTTTCGCTTTGATTACTGAACAGTAAGAAGTCTTACAACACCAGGTTAAAGTCCAACAGCTATGTTTCAAACACTAGCTTTCGGAGCACTGCTCCTTCCTCAGGTGTTGTAATACTTTTAACTGTGCTCACCCAAGTCCAACATCGGCATCTCCACATCTTTATTACTGTTGGCACTGGTTAATTTCAACGTGTTTACTGTCGGCCATTGGTCAATTTTAACTTGTTTACTTTTTCGCTTTGTTTACTTTTGATTGTTTACGGTCGGGCACTGATTAATTTCACCTTAATTACAGTACACCACTGGTTAATTTTACCGTCTTTGCGGTAGGGCACTGATTAATTTCACCTTGTTTTGTATCGGGCACTGTTTATTTTTGCCATCTTTACTCGAGGGTTCTGTTTAGAATGACCTTGTTTAATGCAGGGCATTGTTTGCTTTTATCTTGATTACTGTAGGACACTGGTTAATTTCACCGTGTTTACTGTAGGACATTGGTTAATTTTACCTTGTTTACTGTTATGGTTTGTTTATTTTTGCTTGTTTACTGTCGCGCACTGACTTATTTCATCTTGTCTCGTATAGTACACTGTTTGATTTTACGTTGTTTCCTGTAGGGCTCTATTTAATTTTAACTTATTTACTGTCGGGCTCTGATAACTTTGACCTTGTTTACTATAGGGCTCTGTTGAATTATATCTTGTTTGCAGTAGGGCACTAATTATTTTACGGTGTTCACTGTTGGGTACTGTTTAATTTCAACTTATTTATTGTCGGGCTCTTTTTTATTTTAACTGTGTTTACGTAGGGCATTGTTAAATTTTACCTTGAATACTGTGGGGCACAGCTGAATTTTACTTTGTTTATTGAAGGGTAATGTTTAATTTTAAATTTGTTTTTAGGACACTTTATTTTTCCCATGTTACCTATAGGGAACTGTTTAATTTCACTTTGTTTACTGTTGGGCTGTGTTTTATTTTACCTGGTTTACTGAAGGGTACCGTTTAAATTTCGCTTGCAGGCAGTGGGACACTGTTTCATTTTACCGTGTTTATTGTCGGACGCTGTTTAATCTTTCCTTTTTTACCTTATGACACTGTTGAATTTTACCTTGTTTACTATGTGGCTCTGTTTAATTTTAATTTTATTTGAAGTAGGGCACTGTTTAATTTTTTTACTGTTTACTTCATGGTTCTGTCTAATTAAACCCTGTTTACTGTGGGACATTGTTTAATTTGACCAATTTATTGCAGAGCTTTGTTTAACATTACCTTGTTTACTGGAAGGTTGTGTTTAATTTTACTTTGATTACTGTAGGGCACTATTTAATTTGACCTTATTTACTTTCGGGATCTATTTAATTTTAACTTGATTTCCATATGGCACTGGTTAATTTTGCATTTTTACTGTAGGCCTATTCAAATTTTCCTCCGTTTTCTGTAGGGCTGTTTACGTTGTTTACGAAAGGAAACTGTTGAATTTCACCTTGTTTACTGTCGGGCTGTGTTTACTTTTACCTGGTTTACTGTAGGGCACCGTTAAAAATTCGCTTGCATGCAGTGGGACACTGTTTAATTTTATCTTGTTTAATGTAGTTCTCTGTTTAATTTTACCTCGTATACTGTTGGGTTTGGTTAATTATACCTCGAACGCTGTACGGCGCTTTATAATTTTACCGTGTATACTGAAGATTGCGGTAATTTTACTAGTTTTACTGTAGGGTACAGTTAATGTTTACCTTGTTTACTCTGGGACAGTTAAATTTTCCTGTTTTACAGTAGGACACTGTTTAATGTATCTTGTTCACTCTAGGGCTCTGTTCAATTTAGCCGTGTTTACTTTAGGGTTCTTTTTACATTTTCATTATATACTGTAGATCACTGTAAGTTTTACCTTGTTTTTTGTAGGGCACTGTTTAATTTTCCATTGTTTGCTACAGGTAAAGTTTAATTTCACCTTGTTTACTGAAGGGCTCTGTTTAGTTTCACCTTGTTTACCATAGTGCTCAGTTTAATTTTACCTTTTTTACTACAGGTCACAGATGATCTTTACCTTGTTTACTATAGGGTCTGTTTAATTTTCCCTTGTGTACTATACGCTTTTGTTTAATTTTACCTTGTTTACTGTAGTGCTCTGTTTAATTTTGCCTTGTTTGCTGTAGGGCTCTGTTTAATTTTACCATATTTGCATCAGGGCTCTGTTTAATTTTAACTTGTTTACTATAGGGAACTATTTAATTTCATCTTGATAACTGTAGGGCATTGTTTAAATTTACATTGTTTACTGGAGGGCTGTGTTTAATTGTATCGTGCGTACTGAAGGGTTCTGTTTAATTTCACAAATTATAGGAAGCACAAGTGAAAAGCTGGTTCACCAGATATGAGGGATTGCTGCCGAGAATCATGATACGGGATGCGGTAAATGGGATAAAGTTGATGTTCCGTCTCCTCCTGCAAAGGAAGGTGGAATTGGGAACGGAATGGAGAAGTGGACTTAGGTGTGAACGATGGAGCAGTAACTGATGAATGCAGACAATGTGGGGTGTGGTTGGAGTGATGTGAGGTTGTGTTTGGTGGTGGCATCATGCAGGAGCTGATGGAAATGACGGTGGAGAATCGTTTGGATGAGAAGGTATGCAGTGTGGACCGTCAGGATAGGTGTACAGTATTATCTTGCCGGCAGGGTGGTGTGAGAAACGAATTGACATGGTTGAGGACCCTGTGAACCGAAGGAAGATGCTGGAGGCTACCCCGGTTTGGAAAAAGGCAGAATTTTCAGATAAATCCAAATTGACAGTGACAGTGAATACAGAGGAGGAATACAACTATGCACCGTGATACATACGTCATCAATTAAAAAATTGCAAAGTCGGTATTGGGAAATTAGTTCAGAGTCCGCTGCATCATTTTGATCAGAGCCATGAGTATCCCAATCACTCAGTGGAAGAGACGCGTCTGGATGGATTGGCCAGGTTTCTGTTTTCAGATGAACGCATTCACAAATCGTTTAAAGCAGCATAAAATCGTTTCAAACACCCATAAAAATTGAACAAACATTGGAATCCATTTCAGGATTAAAACAAATGAGAAACACGTCAAAACACCTCTGAGATTACTGCACTGTTGTGGGGATTTTAATATCAGAGTGTGAGTAATATCTGTTTAAGTTCATGATAAAACGGAGATATCGAGACTTCTCACTTCACACAATATATATTAAACATCCTTAAAACACAGCTAAACTCCTCATATTTTCAATCTATCCAAAGTTAAAATATATCGACAGAGAGGGAGAGAGTGAGAGAGAGAGAGAGAGAGAAAAAGAGAGATCCAGGTGCTGGAGTGACCACTGACCAATAAACTATACGTTTTATAGGTAGATCAAATGTATTGGTGTAAGACTTTTAAAAAGTTTTGTACTTGAAATTATGATGTTGTGGCTATCATAATAACATGGTTAAACGAAGGACAGGATTTGCAGCTGAACGTTGGAAGATACAGATAATTCAGGAGAGGTGTAGCGGCATGTAAAATAGGCGTGGGAATATCTAGACAGATTGAGGCGAACATATATTTGTGAAAATTAGTGTATCCAATTCATTTTTTACAATTAAGGGGCCATTTAGCTCGGCCAAACCACCAACCCAGTACATCTTTGGGCTGTGGGAGCGGAACCCATGCAAACACGTTAATAATGTGCAACCTCGACACAGTCGGTGGCCCAGAGAAGGAATCTAACCTAGGACTTTGGAGCCTTCAATCAGCAATGCTAACCACTGTGCCACCGTGCTGCCCAGAACCAATTTATTTTAGTGCAATTCCTGACCCAGACACAATACAATTCTTTGAGGACATATAATACCATTAACATATGGATAATTCGATCAGATATTCCACTCTGGTGAGAAACCCACATTCCGTCTAATTCTGCACTGACAGATGCTTTAAGAAATCCTTGTTCACTGCTGTCAGATATTCCATTCGTGTCGGTGATCCACACTCAGCACAGTTCTGCAGTGGAAGATACCTGCGGTAATATTATTCACAGTTGTCAGATATTCCACTGTGGTGAGAGACCCACACTATGTACAATTCTGCACTGACAGATACTTCCAGTAACTCGTGCTCACTGCTGCCACATATTCCACTCTCGTTTGTGATCCACACACGGTCTGATTGAGTACTTACTCCCACTACATTTGCCTTCAGAGAGCTTTCCTTCACTGAGATCCAATCTAACATTTACCTTCATTAATCAGCGATTTAGTGAGTTCGAAATAGAGGTTTATTTTCAGTGGGTGAAAGGGATTCAAAGAACAGACACGTTTAAAGACATTTAACGCAAATGAATTACGTTGTTGATCATACTGAGCACGACTTTAGCATTAAACATTTTCAGTCAGAGTTTAAAATCATGCCGCTCACACACGGTATGCGAGTAAGAGATGTAGTGCGTGAAGTGAGAAAGAGATGGAGGGGGGTATAGTGTGATAAAGGAAGTTACTTTTGGAAAGGGTGTTTGAGAGAGGACGGGAGTGTGCGGCAGGGAGTGTGAGAGCATCAAGGAGGGAGGAGGTTGTCTTCGAGTAAGGGATTGTGGAAGAGTGAGTAATTGAGGGAGATGCACAGCACATGAGAGGGAGATCGTGTGAGAGAGGGAGAAATATGAGAGAGTGAGACAGTGTGATGGAGGAATAGCGTGCGAGAGAGCGTGGGTGAGAGAGTGAGGGTGTGTGTGAGAGAGAGATGGTGAGTTTGAATGGTTAGTTGACTTTCCAGAGGAGATGTCCGAGGCAGGTTTTTTTACACAGATGGTAGTGGGTGCCTGGAACTCGCTTCCGGAGGAGGTGTTGGAAGCAGGGTCGATAGTGACGTTTAAAGTGCATCTTGAGAAATACATGATTATGATGCGAATAGATGGATACAGACCCCGGAAGTGGAGAATATTTTGTATCTACTGGCAGCATGGTCGGCGCAGGGCCTGTTCCTGTGCTGTACCTAACTTTGTTTTTTTATCTAATCTATTGTTCACAGAGTCAGGTCCACTGTTCTAACATTGCAATCGCATGCTTACTGTCGGTCAAAGAGTCATAGATGTTTGCAGAATTGAAACAGGCCCTTTGGCCCGGCTTGTAAATGCCGCCCAGTTTCTATCATTAAGCTAGTCCTACATCCCTCATTTGGCCCATGTCTCTCTATACTCACCCTGCCAATGTAACTGTCTAACTGCTTTATAAAGGAAAACAATGTACCAGCCTCTACCACTGCCTCTGTCTGCACATCCCGGCCCATTCCAGATGCTCACCACCCTCTGTGTGAAGAAAGAACAAACATCAAAGAAAAGTACAGAAGGAAAAAGCACATCGGCCCTCCAAGCCTGTGCCGACCAGGCTGCCCGTGAGCTAACAGAAAAGTTAGCTTAAATGTTCTGACGTGGAAACTATTATTCACAGAGACAGCTCCAGTGTTCTGAAGTTCCAATCTGTTGTTCACAGAGACAGATCCGCTGTTCCAACACTGCAATCTATTGTTCACAGTGACATCTCCATTTTTCTTCATTGGCATTCTATTTTTCACGGCCAGAGCTCCACTGTTCAGACGTGGCAATCTATTGTTTAGACAGCGCCGCGTTTCTGACACTACGCTGAATTTTCCACAGAGGTAGCTCCAATGTGCTAACAATGTGGGCAGCACGGTGGCATGTTGGTTAGCATAAATGCTTCACAGCTCCAGGGTCCCAGGTTCGATTCCCGGCTGGGTCACTGTCTGTGCGGAGTCTGCACGTCCTCCCCGTTTGTGCGTGGGTTTCCTCCAGGTGCTCCGGTATCCTCCCACAGTCCCTGCTGACTAGACCTGCGGGAAATGCACCCAACTCCAGCTCTCACAGACCGCGTTAGAGAACTTTTGCTGGAGCTGGATGAACTTCGGATCATCTGGGAGGCAGAGGGGGTAATAGAGAAGAGTTACAAGGAGGTAGCCACACCCAAGATACAGGACAAGAGTAGCTGGGTGACAGTCAGTGGAAGGCAATGAACGGGCAAACAGTGCAGGGATCCCCCGTGGCCGGTCTACTTCAAAACAAGTATACCGTTTTGGATGATGTTGTGGGTGGAGGGATGAACTACCGGAGGAAAGCACTAGCGGCCAGGTCTCTGGCACTCAGTCTGACTCCGTGGCTCAGAGGTGAAGTGGCAGAGTAGAAAAGCAATAGTGATAGGAGACTTAATGATTAGGGGAATAGATAGGATATTTTGTGGTCGTGAGCGAGACTCCCGGAAGGTCTGTTGCCTCCCGGGTGCCAGGGTCAGGGATGTCTCGAATCGAGTTCACAGGATTCTTAATGGGGAGGGTGAGTAACCAGAAATCGTGGTGCACATAGGTACCAACGACATAGCTGAGAAAAGGGATGAGAACTATAAAAGTGATTTTCGGGAGTTAGGTTGGAAGCGAAAGAACAGGACAAACAGGACAAGGTAAGTGTTTTTTGTTTCTGATTTTTTAAATTTGTAATTAATCCATCCTATCTATTCTCTTCATAATTTTATATGTTTCTGCAACATCCATTCCCCCCCCCCACCCACCCCCTCCGCCGCCTCCTCCTAAAATAAAGTCAACCGTGTACAGTCCCAGGCTACTCAACCTCTCCTCGTAATACAACCCCTTTAACACTGGGATTAACCCAGTAAATCTCCTATGCAAAACCTCCAGCACCAGTACGTCCTTTCTCAGGTAAGCAGACCAAAACTGAACGCAATACTCCAGGTTTGGACTCACTAACACCTTTTACAATTGCAGCATAACCTCGCTCGCCTTAAACTCTGATCCTAATCTCAGGATTGTTACCTGTGCCACATGCAATTGAGGAAAAGAACAGAGAGCGTGTGCAGCTCAATACGCGGCTACAGGGCTGATGCAGGAGGGACGGCTTCAGTTATGTGGATCAGTGGGATATCTTCTGGTGAAGGTGGGACCGTCAGTAAATGAAGTACGGATTGCATCTAATCTGTAGGGGTACCAATATCCTGGGTGGGAGGTTTGCTGGAGCTCTTCGGGACCAAACTAGTTTGGCAGGGGGTAGGAGCCAGAGATATGGATCAGAGGACAGTGTACTTGTTGAACAATCAGAAATAGTATACAGCAAGTCTGTGAGGAAGGATAGACTGTAGATAGGGCAACGTTGCACTCAGTGGAATGGGTTAACGTGTGCCTGTTTCAATGGAAGGAGTGTCAGGAATAAGGGAGATGAACATCGAACATGAATCATATTTGAAACGACGATGGTGTGACCATTACGGAGACTTCGATTTCGCAGGGGGCAGGAACGGTTGTTAGATGTTCCGGTGTTTGGATGTTTCCAATTGAATATGGAAGGAGGTAAAATAGGAGGGGGAGTGGCACTGTTAATTACAGAATGCATGCACCACAGCTTCAGAAAACGATGTCGTTGAGGGGGATTTGTCTACTAAGTCAATATGGGTGGAAGTCAGAAACAAGAAGCGAGCAGTCACTTTATTCGGAATCTTCTATAGACACCCGCCCTCCAATAACAGCACAGGCATAGAAGAACAGATTGGGCGGCAGATGTTTTGAAAAGTGCAAAAGTAACAACGTTGTTGACATGGGTGACTTCAACTTACCTAATGTAGAATGGAATCTCCTTCGTGCAAATTGTTTGGATAGAGCAGATTCTCCCAGTTGTATACAGGAAGGAATCATGACTGAATATGCCGACTAGGGGGCAGGCCATGGTGCTTGGCAACGAACCGGGCAAAGCGCCAGATGTCTCGGTGGTAGAGTATTTCGATTACAGTGACCACTACTCCTTAACATTTACCAGAGCCATGGATAGGGATAGGGGAAGGGGAAATTATACTGAGCATACGAATTAGGAGCAGGAAAAGGCCATCTGGCGCCTCGAGCCTGCTCCGCCATTCAATCATATCATGGCTGATCTTTTGTGGACTCAGCTCCACTTTCCGGCCATAGTTGTCAGATGTTCCGGGGTTTAGATGTCTTCAAATGAATAGGGAAGGAGGTAAAATGGGGAGGGGGAGTGGCACAGTTAATTACAGCACGGGGGCAGCACGGTAGCATTGCGGATAGCACAATCGCTTCACAGCTCCAGGGTCCCAGGTTCGATTCCGGCTTGGGTCACTGTCTGTGCGAAGTCTGCACATCCTCCCCGTGTGTGCGTGGGTTTCCTCCGGGTGCTACGGTTTCCTCCCACAGTCCAAAGATGTGCAGGTTAGGTGGATTGGCCATGATAAATTGCCCGTAGTGTCCAAAATTGCCCTTAGTGTTGGGTGGGGTTACTGGGTTCTGGGAATAGGTGTTAACCTTGCGTAGGGTGCTCTTTCCAAGGAGCCGATGCAGACTCGATGGGCCGAATGGCCTCCTTCTGCACTGTAAATTCTATGTATTACGGAATGGTTCCAAGGTATGTAAAAACAAAAGATATTTGGGAGTTTTAAATATCCTCGCCACAAAGAGAAATAATGCAATTTCTTGACATGAGTCCAATTTACCGGAAGTTTGTGCCGATATTTAGCAGTGTTGTTGCTCCACTAAAGGTGGTGCTGAGTGGACAGCGGAGTGTCGACAGGCATTTGATGGCCTGAAGGCTTTCTGAAACAATGCTGCTGTATTCGCCTTCCCTAATTGTACAAACCCATTGAAAGTGGCTGTTGATGCAGGTGATATGTGGGTAGGTGCGGTGCTTATATAAGATGACTGGGACCAGTGTTCTGGCGAAAAGGGTAAATAGGGTGGTCAATAGGACTTTAAACTAGAGATTGGGGGGGAAGGGAAAGTTAGGGAACCAAGAGGTGAAGAAATCAGTGGGAAGCGTAGCTGTTTAGGATTACAAAAAATCACGAAAATACAGAGCTCAGGAGAGGTTACGATAGTCCCCATCTCACAAGATATGACACAGTGTATGGAAAGGCTCAGTAAACCAAGGACCACCACACTAAGAAAACAAAAAGGGACAGTCAATAGGGAATTAAAGGTGCTATATTTAAATGCCCGCAGTGTACGGAACAAGGTAGATGAGCTTGTGGCCCAGATTGTGACTGGCAGGTATGATATGGTAGGCATCACAGAGACGTGGTTGCAGGGGGTTCAGGACTGGCAGTTAAACATCCAGGGATTTACAACCTATCGAAAAGACAGAGAGGTGGGTAGAGGGGGCGGGGTTGCCTTGTTAATTAGAAATGAAATTAAATCAATAGCACTAAACGACATAGGGTCAGACGATGTGGAGTCTGTGTGGGTAGAGTTGAGGAACCACAAAGGCAAAAAAACCATAATGGGAGTTATGGACAGGCCTCCTGACAGTGGTCAGGACCAGGGGCACAAAATGCACCATGAAATAGAAAGGGCATGTCAGAAAGGCAAGGTCACAGTGATCATGGGGGACTTCAATATGCAGGTGGACTGGGTAAATAATGTTGCCAGTGGACCCAAAGAAAGGGAATTCATTGAATGTTTACAGGATGGCTTTTTGGAACAGCTTGTGATGGAGCCCACGAGGGAACAGGCTATTCTGGACTTAGTGTTATGTAATGAGCCAGAATTGATAAAAGACCTTAAAGTAAGGGAACACTTAGGAATCAGTGATCATAATATGGTAGAATTCAGTCTGCAATTTGAAAGAAAGAAGGTAGAATCAGATGTAAAGGTTTTACAGTTAAATAAAGGTAATTACAGGCGCATGAGGGAGGAACTGACGAAAATCGACTGGAAGCAGAGCCTAGTGGGAAAGACAGTAGAACAGCAATGGCAGGAGTTTCTGGGAGTAATTGAGGACACAGTGCAGAGGTTCATCCCAAAGAAAAGAAAGGTTATCAGAGGGAGGATTAGGCAGCCATGGCTGACAAAAGAAGTCAGGGAATGCATCAAGGCAAAAGAAAGAGCCTATAATGTGGCAAAGAGTAGTGGGAAGTCAGAAGATTGGGAAGGCTACAAAAACAAACAGAGGATAACAAAGAGAGAAATAAGGAAGGAGAGGATCAAATATGAAGGTAGGCTAGCCAGTAACATTAGGAATGATAGTAAAAGTTTCTTTAAATACATTAAAAACAAACGGGAGGCAAAAGTAGACATTGGGCCGCTCCAAAATGACGCTGGTAATCTAGTGATAGAACAGATAGAACAGTACAGCACAGAACAGGCCCTTCGGCCCTCGATGTTGTGCCGAGCAATGATCACCCTACTTAAACCCACGTAACCCGTATACCCGTAACCCAACAATCCCCCATTAACCTTACACTACGGGCAATTTAGTATGGCCAATCCACCTAACCCGCACATTTTTGGACTGTGGGAGGAAACCGGAGCACCCGGAGGAAACCCACGCACACACGGGGAGGACGTGCAGACTCCACACAGACAGTGACCCAGCCGGGAATCGAACCTGGGACCCTGGAGCTGTGAAGCATTGATGCTAACCACCATGCTACCGTGAGGCCCCAAATGATGGTAGACAAGGAAATAGCTGAGGAACTTAATAAGTACTTTGCGTCAGTCTTCACAGTAGAAGACATGAGTAATATCCCAACAATTCAGGAAAGTCAGGGGGCAGAGTTGAATATGGTTGCCATCACAAAGGAGAAGGTGCTAGAGAAACTAAAAGGTCTGAAAATTGATAAATCTCCGGGCCCAGATGGGCTACATCGTAGAGTTCTAAAGGAGATAGCTGAAGAAATAGTGGAGGCGTTAGTTATGATCTTTCAAAAGTCACTGGAATCAGGGAAAGTCCCAGAGGATTGGAAAATCGCTGTTGTAACCCCCCTGTTCAAGAAGGGAACAAGAAAAAAGATGGAAAATTATAGGCCAATTAGCCTAACCTCGGTTGTTGGCAAAATTCTAGAATCCATCGTTAAGGATGAGATTTCTAAATTCTTGGAAGTGCAGGGTCGGATTAGGACAAGTCAGCATGGATTTAGTAAGGGGAGGTCGTGCCTGACAAACCTGTTAGAGTTCTTTGAAGAGATAACAAATAGGTTAGACCAAGGAGAGCCAATGGATGTTATCTATCTTGACTTCCAAAAGGCCTTTGACAAGGTGCCTCACGGGAGACTGCTGAGTAAAATAAGGGCCCATGGTATTCGAGGCAAGGTACTAACATGGATTGACGATTGGCTGTCAGACAGAAGGCAGAGAGTTGGGATAAAAGGTTCTTTTTCGGAATGGCAACCGGTGACAAGTGGTGTCCCGCAGGGTTCAGTGTTGGGGCCACAGCTGTTCTCTTTATATATTAACGATCTAGATGACGGGACTGGGGGCATTCTGGCCAAGTTTGCCGATGATACAAAGATAGGTGGAGGGGCAGGTAGTATTGAGGATGTGGGGAGGCTGCAGAAAGATTTAGACAGTTTAGGAGAATGGTCCAAGAAGTGGCTGATGAAATTCAACGTGGGCAAGTGCGAGGTCTTGCACTTTGGAAAAAAGAATAGAGGCATGGACTATTTTCTAAACGGTGACAAAATTCATAATGCTAAAGTGCAAAGGGACTTGGGAGTCCTATTTCAGGATTCTCTAAAGGTAAACTTGCAGGTTGAGTCCGTAATTAAGAAAGCAAATGTAATGATGTCATTTATCTCAAGAGGCTTGGAATATAAAAGCAGGGATGTACTTCTGAGGCTTTATAAAGCACTAGTTAGGCCCCATTTAGAATACTGTGAGCAATTTTGGGCCCCATACCTCAGGAAGGACATACTGGCACTGGAGCGGGTCCAGCGGAGATTCACACGGATGATCCCAGGAATGGTAGGCCTAACATACGATGAACGTCTGAGGATCGTGGGATTATATTCATTGGAGTTTAGGAGGTTGAGGGGAGATCTAATAGAAACATACAAGATAATGAATGGCTTGGATAGGATGGACGTAGGGAAGTTGTTTCCATTAGCAGGGGAGACTAGGACGCGGGGGCACAGCCTTAGAATAAAAGGGAGTCACTTTAGAACAGAGATGAGGAGAAATTTCTTCAGCCAGAGAGTGGTAGGTCTGTGGAATTCATTGCCACAGAGGGCGGTGGAGGCCGGGACATTGAGTGTCTTTAAGACAGAAATTGATAAATTCTTGATTTCTCGAGGAATTAAGGGCTATGGGGAGAGAGCGGGTAAATGGAGTTGAAATCAACCATGATTGAATGGTGGAGTGGACTCGATGGGCCGAATGGCCTTACTTCCACTCCTATGTCTTATGGTCTTATGGTCTTATGACGACGAAGGACGAGTGTAGCCTGTTGGTTATTTTTCTAAGAAATTAAATGAGCACACGAAGACTTATTCAACGATTGAGAAGGAGGCTTTGAACCTGGTGCTGGCTTTGCAAAATTTTCACATTTGTGTTATCAGTGAGTTCTCCCAGAGGCAGAAAATACACAACCAGAGAGAGGCACAATGAAGAGTGAGTTTGGGAATTTGAAGCTAGGTAGGAATTCGTAGCTGGGTGGAGAGGAGGTGTATTGTAACCCTGACAGGTGACTGGTAAGTAGTTTTTCAATTCATTGTCTAATTTATAATTTTTTTTTCCGTTTTTTCGAATTGTAGTTGTTTCAATTAACCGAAGATTTAAGAAATGGCAGGATATACCAGACCCGTGTCATGCTCATCGTGTGCGATATGGGAGGTCGTGGTCACACCCACTGTCCTTGGCTCCTTCACGTGCAAGACGTATGTCCAGTTGTAGCTCATTTTAGACAGCTTCATGGCTCTAGAACTGCAGACGGACACACTTTGGAGCATCCACAATGCTGAGGACGTTAACGTCCGTTAACCACCGTTAACGAGTTGGTGACACCGCAGGTCAAAGTTACTGAGGGAGATAGAAAATAGGTGACCAAAAGACGGAGCAAAAGTAGGAAGGCAGTGCAGGTGTCCCCTACGGGCATCTCCTTGCAAAAGAGGTATACCGCTTTGGACCTGTTGAGGGAGGTGGCTTACCAGGGGAAGGCAGCAGCGGCCAGATTCATGGCACGTGGCTGGCTCTGCTGCGCAGTAGGACAGGAAGGAGAATGGTAGAGCTAAAGTGATAGGGGACTCAGTCGTAAGAGGAAAAGACATACGGTTCTTCAGACGCAATCCAGACTCCATGATGGTACCTTGCCTCCCTGGTGCAAGGGTGAAGTGTGTCTCGGAGCGGCTGCAGGACATTCTGGGGGCGGGGTGGGGGTGGTGGCGGGGGTGAACAGCCAGCTGTCGTGGTGCACATAGGCACCAACGATACAGGTAAAAAACGAGACGAGGTCCAACAAGCTGAATTCAGGGAGTTAAAAGGTAGGAACTCAAAAGTCGTAATCTCAGGATTGCTACCTGCCACGGTCTAGTCAAGGTAGAAATGTCACTGTAGATCAAATGAATGCGTGGCTCGAGAGATAGTGCAAAAGGGAGGGATTCAAATTCCTGGGGCATTGAAACCGGTTCTGGGAGAGGTAGGACCAGTGCAAACCGGACGGTCTGCACATGGAGAGGCTGGAACCGATGTTCTGGGGGCGGGGGGGAGGTGCTTGATACAGCTGTTGGGAAGGGTTTAAACAATTGTGGCAGTGGGATGGGAACCGATGGAGGATGTCGGAAGGTAGTTAAACAGGGACAGAAACAAAAGGCAGTAAGGGGGAAAATGTAAGGCAGAGAAGCCACATTCACAAATCAAAAAGTGCAACAGTACAAGGTACAGTGACTGATGGGAGCTCAGTGAATAGGCCCAGCAATACTAAACTGAATAAAACGGGAAGTAAAACATGAATGGCAAGCAACGTGGCAGGTTGTTACATGAAGATATGGTTTCATGACAAGAAAATTAGGAGAAAAGGTAAGAGGAAATATAACTGAGGAGAGGTTACAGATCGAGGTGTTGAGATTCAGAACAGAGGTACAAAAGACAACATAAGTGTACTTCACCTGAATGCACATATTATTCGGAGAAGGGCAAATGAGTTAATGGCGCAAATCATTGTGAATTACTATGATTTATTGGCCGTTGCTATAACATCGTTAACAGATGGTCACGACTGGGAGTTAAATATCCGAGGGTATCAAACTATTCGGAAGGTCAGAGTGGATGGTAAGGGAGGTGTTGTAGCTCTGTTATTTAAGGATTACATCCGGGCAATAGTACGGGAGGACATCGGTGCTCTGGAGGTTAAGGTTGAATCTATTTGGGAGGAAATAAGGACTGGTAAGGCATAAAAGTTACTGATAGGAGTAGTCTATAGGCCACCAAATTGTAACATTATGGGGGGCTATAAACAAAGGAATAACTGATGCATGTAGAAATGGTATAGCAGTTATCATGGAGGATTTTAAACCACATGTCGATTGGTTTAACCAGGTCGGTCAAGGCAGCCTTGAGGAGACGTTTGTAGAATGTATCAACGATAGTTTCGAAGAACAATATGCAATGGAACATTCGAGGGAACAAGCGGTCCTCGACCTGGTCCTCTGTGGTGAGACCGTATTGATTAATGATCTCATAGTCAGGTATCCACTTGGAAGGAGCGATCACAGTATGGAGGAATTTTAAATAAATACGCAGGGTGAGAAGGTAAAATCCAAACTAGTGTGTTGTGCTTAAGCAAAGGAGACTAAAATGGGATGGGAGAATAACTAGCTAAGGTAGACTGGGAGCAAAGACTTTGTGCTGAAAGAGCTGAGGAACGGTGGAGAACCTTCTGAGCGATTGTTCACATTGCTCAGCAAAGTTTATACCAACAAAAAGGAAGGACTTTAGAAAGAGGGAAAGTCCAACGTGGATGTCGAAGGAAATAAGGGAAAGTATCAAATTGAAGGAAAAAGCATACGAAGTGGCAAAGACTAGTGGGAGACTAGAGGACTTGGAAATATTTAGGGGGCAACAGAAAGCTACTAAAAAAGCTCTAAAGAAGAGTAAGATAGAGTTAGAGAGTAAACTTAAAAGTTCCCACAAGGATATAAAACAAAAAAGAGCGGCCAAGGTTAATATTGGTCCTTTAGAGGATGAGAACGAAGATTTAATAATGGGAGATGAGGAAATTGCTGAGGAACTAAATAGGTTTCTTGAGGCGGTCTTCACAGTGGAAGACACAAATAACATGCCAGTGATTGATAGAAATGAGGATATGACACGTGAGGACCTTGAGATGATTCTTTTCACTAAGGAGGTAGTGATGGGCAAGATAATGGGGCTAAAGGTACACAAGTCTACTGGCCCTGACGGATTGCATCAGCGTGCTATAATAGGTGGCGACGGAAATGGTAAATGAACTTGTGTTAATTTAACAAAATTCAGTGGATTCTGGGGTGGTCCCGGCGGGTTTGAAATTAGCAAACGTGACACCTCTGTTTAAAATGGTAGGTAGGCAGAAAGTGGGTAATTGTCGGCCAGTGAGCTTAACTTCGGTAGTAGGGAAGAGGCTGGAATCTATCATCAAGGAAGAAATAGCGAGGCATCTGGATGGAAATTGTCCCATTGGGCAGACGCAGCATGGGTTCATAAACGGCAGGTCGTGCCTAACTAATTTAGTAGAATTTTTTGAGGACATTACCAGTGCAGTAGATAACGGGGATGCAATGGATGTGGTATATCTGGATTTCCAGAAAGCCTTTGACAAGGTGCCACATAAAAGGTTGCTGCATCAGATCAAGATACATGGCATTAAGGGGAAAGTAGTAGCATGGATAGAGGTTTGGTTAATTAATAGAAAGCAAAGAGTGGGGATTAATGGGTGTTTCTCAGGTTGACAATCAGTAGCTAGTGGTGTCCCTCAGGGATCAGTGTTGGGCCCACAATTGTTGACAATTTACATAGATGATTTGTAGTTGTGGAAAAAGGGTCATGTGTACAGGTTTGCAGACGACACGAAGATGAGTGTTAAAGCAAAATGTGCAGAGGGTACTGCAAGTCTGCAGAGGGATTTTGATAGGTTAAGTGAATGGTCTTGTGTCTGGCAGATGGAATACAATGTTGACAATTGTTAAGTTATCCATTTTGGTAGGAATATCAGCTGAAGGGATTATTATTTAAATGATAAAATTTTAAATCATGCTGCTGTGCAGAGAGACCTGGGTGTGGTAGTGCATGATGCGCAAAAAGTTAGTTTACAGGTGCAATCCAGTCAGAAGGAAAGTGGAATTTTGTCGTTCATTGCTAGAGGGATGGAGTATAAGACTAGAAAGGGTATGCTGCAATTGTCTAAGGTATTAGTGAGGCCACACCTTGAGTATTGTGTTCAGTTTTGGTCTCCTTACATGAGAAAAGACGTACTGGCGCTGGAGGGTGTGCAGAGGAGATTCACTAGGTTAATTCCAGAGCTGAAGGTGTTGGAGTAAGAGGAGAGGATGAGTAGGCAGGGACTGTACTCGTTGGAAATTCGAAGGACAATGGGAGATCTTATAGAAATATATAAAATTATGAAGGGAATAGAGAGGATAGATGTTTCCACTGGCGGGTTGTGGTAAACCACTGTTACACCTTTATTCGATGATGTATGGTAGGACCTCCTACAGGTCCATGGGTAGTCCCTGTCTGCTGCCTCCGCCCAGTAGGCGGAGTATAAATATGTGTGTAATCCATGCAGCAGCTATTTCGGCAGCTGCTGTGGGATGCCACATATCTTAAAGCAATAAAGCCTCAGTTGTATCCAACTGTAGTCTTTGTTCAATTGATTATGCATCACGGTTTAAAGCAGAACTAGGGGGCATAGCTTAAAAATAAGGAGAAGAAGATTTAGGACTGAATTTAGGAGGAACTTGTTCACCCAAGGGGTTGCGAATATATGGAATTTCTTGCCCAGTGAAGTAGTTGAGGCTCCTTCACTAACTGTTTTTAAGATAAAGATTGATTGTTTCTTGAAGAGTAAAGGAAGAAAATATTATGGTGTTCGGCCGGGAAAGTGGAGCTGAGTCCACAATAGATCAGCACCGATCTCATTGGATGGCGGAGCAGGCTCGAGAGGCTTGATGACCTACTGCTGCTCCTACTTCTGATGTTCTTATGTTCTTATGTTGATCAGCAATCGTTCTGACACAATTATATGTACTGTTCAAAATCCATTGACGTTTTTGGAGCAATCCCGGAATAACAATGCCAGACAGATTCGATTGCAGTCATTGTTGCAGCCATTTCATTTCACAATAACACATGGGCAGGACGAGAAAACGTGACAGCCGATGTTTTGTCAGGAATGTGATGAAGAGAAGCAGGTACGGTGCAGGAAGAACTAAAATGGAAGATAGTATTATATATTATTGCGTGCATTGTTTTCTGAAACGAATTAGTATTTTACTGTCAGTATTTCTTGTGGGAGGTGTCAGGTTGATGTACAGATAACATGGCACAGTACAGCACAGTTCAGGCTCTCCAGTCTACTATGTTGTGCCGACCATTTAGCCTTATCTAAAGTCAACTTAACATACACCCCTTCACTTTACTGCTGTCCATGTGCTTGTCTAAGTGTCGCTTAAATGACCCCCATGGCTCTTACTCCACCACCTCTTCTGGCATTCCATACACCCAGAACTCTCTGTAAAAATAATCTACCTCTGACATCGCTCCTATACCTTCCTCCAATCACCTTAAAATTATGTGGCCTCGTGACAGCCATTTACACCCTGGGGAGAAGTCTCTGGCAATCCACTCTATCCATGCCTCTACTCACCTTGTATACTTCTATAAACTCACCTCTCTGCCTTCTTTGCTCCAGTGAGAAAAAACTTTGGTCCCTCAACCTTTATTCATACAACATGCCCTCCAGTCCTGGCAGCATCCTGGTAAATCTCCTCTGTACCCTCTCGAAAGCATCCACATCCTTTAAATAATGCGGTGAGCAGCATTGGACACAATATTCCAAGTGTGGTCTAACTCGTGTTTTATAAAGCTGCAGCAAAACCTCGCTGCTCTTAAACTCAATCCCCCTGTTAATTACACACAAGACACCTTATGACTTCTTAACAACCCTATCAAAATGGGTGGCAGGGAAGCAAGGTAGCGCAGTGGGTTCGCCTTGCTGCCTGACGTCGCAGATGTCCCAGATTCTATCTCGGCTCTGCGTCACTGTCTGTGTGGAGTTTGCACATTCTCCCCGTCTTTGCGTGGGTTTCACCCCCACTATCCACAAATATGCAAATTCAGTGGATTGGCCTCTCCAAATTGCCCCTTAATTGGCAAAAATGAATTCGGTACTCTAAATTTATAAAACAAAATATCTGGGTGGTATCTTTTATGGATCTATGTACGTGGACCATAAGATCCCTCTGCTCCTCTACTCTTCCAAGAATCCTGCCTTTAACCCTGTATTTAGGATTAAAATTCGACTTTCCAACGTTAGTCACTTCACATTTATCAAGGTTCAACTCCATCTGCCACTCCAATAACACAAAGAGCAGAGGTCCCAGAACAGATCCTTGCGGGACACCACTGGTTGCCGACATTCATGCAGAATACGTTCCATCCACTACCACTCGTTGTGAAATTTTGCCAGCCAATCCAGTGTCCAGACAGCCAAATGTCCATGTATCCCATACCCCCTAACTTCATGAATGAGCCTACCATGAGGAGCCTAAAGCATTCAGAGAGGATTGTGAGGCTTGGCCTGACCCTCACAAAGCCATGCTGACAATCTTTAATCAAACAATGTTTTTATAAATAATTATGAAATTCATCTCTCAGAATCCAGTCCAATACTTTGTTCGCTAAATTCGCTTGGAAGATTTGTAATTCCCACGGATTTCCATATTCCCTTTCTTGAACAGGGCAGCAATATTCGCCTCCCTCCAATCATCTGGTACTGCTCCAATGGAGAGGGAGGACGCAAATATCATCCCAAACGGCGCGGCAATCTCCTACCTCGCTTCCCGTAGTATCCTTGGGTTTATCCCGTCAGGCCCTGGTTCTTATCCATGTTGATGCTTTTCAGAATTTCCTGCACATCATCCTTCTTAATATAAACCTGTTCGAGTCTATTACACTGGTTCATACTATTCTCATGAACATTAATGTCCCTCTCTCTCGTGAATACAGAATCATAATATCCATTTAGTGCCTCCTCTTCTTCCTCAGACTCTAGGCACATGTTACCTCCAGTGTCCCTGATCGGCCCTATTTTCACTCCGATCATCCTCTTACTCTCCTACATGTGTATAAGGCCTTGGGATTTTCCTTAATCCTTCCCATTAGGGTTTTTTGATGGCCCCTTCTCGCTCTCCTCAGTCCATTTCGGAGTTAATTCCTGGCTGCCTTGTAACTCTCCACAGCCATGCCAGAGCCTTGCTACCTCAACCTTCCGAGAGCTTACTTCTTCCTCCTGACTAGAAGCTCCACTTCTCTTGTCATCCAAGGCTCGTTCACCTGACCATTCCTTCCTCGGCTCAGTGGGACAAAAATATCCACCACTCGCAGCAAGTGCTCCTTATACAAAACCCACATTACTGTTGTGCATTTCACCAAGAACAATTGTTCTCACGTTATGCTTCCCAGCTCCTGTCTAATGGCAGAATAATTTCCCCTGCCCCAATTAAATACTTTTCCATACCGTCTGTTAATATCTTTCTCCATGACTAATGTAAAAGTCAAGGAGTTGTGTCACAGTCACTGAAACGGCACTACCACCGAGACATCTGACAGCTGGCCTGGCTCGTTGATGAGCACTGTGCAGTATGGTCTCCCTCCTACTCGGCCTATTTACATATTGGGTCAGTAATCCTTCCTGTACACACCTGGCAAAATCTGCTCATTCCAAACCATGTTCACTAATGAGGTTCCAGTCAATATTACGGAAGTTGAAGTCACCCATGCCAATAACTCTGTTACTTCTGGGTGTGTATCTAATTGCTGCAATGGTGTCAATGTGCGCGAGGAACTGTGTTGTCGGTCTATCTTTTTATTTTCCTCTTGCTCTGTGAGGCTGCTTTGTCACTCTATTTCTGGCTTCGTTTTTCAGAGTTGGAAAGCTGTATTCAAAGCATTCAGATGCGTAATGATCTTTCTGCCTACAAGCTAAAGAATGTATTCAACTCAATTGATGATTTCATTGTAATACCTGTTTCTGTTGAGAATTTAAACCTGCTGTCTTTGATTAAAAAAAAGTGTTTAACATGGATGTTGCTAGGAAAGGTATTCAGGGTTCCCTTTTGATAATTGTATCTTTGGGGTTAAGTGTGTTGGTTGTTGACAATATGTTTACTGTGTGTTTACAAGTTGTTAATTGGTTCATAGAATAAACAATGTTTTGTTTTAGACATGTTGCAGGTGCTGTTGCTTAGAGTGTTAGGGTGGACCCTTGTGCTCCCCATAATAAAAATCTATTAAAAGTCGTGGGTTAGGTGAATACCATGATATACTTTGGAGTTTTCGAAACCCTGGCCGATAACACTATTGTTCACAGACCAAAGTCCCCTGTTCTGTCGTTGCAATATGTTGTTAACACATACAACTCCGCTGTTCTGACATTGCCATCGACTGGCCACAGACACAGCTATGCTTTGTAACATTGCAATATGTTGATCACAGTGAGAGCTTCACTGTTCTCTCGTTGGAATCGGTTGTTCACACAGAGCGGAACTCTACTAACATAGAATTATCTTGCCCTCATATCCAGGTCCACTGTTAAGACATGGCAGTCTATTCCTAAAGATACATCTCCACGTTCTCACATTTCAAACATTTGCTCACAGAGACAACTCTACTGTTCTAATATTTCAACCTATGGTACAAGGAGACAGTTTCACTGTTCAAACATTACAATCTATTGCCCACAGAAACCGCTCCCTGTTCCGCATTGCAATATGTTGCCCGAATGGCCCGATGCAATGTTCCAATATTTCTATCTATTTTTCACACAGACAGTTCCACTGCTTTAACATTGCAATCTGTTGTTCACCGACAGTTCCACTGTTAGAATATTGCAATCTGTTGTTTGGGCAAACAGCCCCCTGCTCCCTCGCCAATCATTGCAATCTATGCTCCACAGTTCTAACGTTGCTGCTTATGCTTCACAGAGTCAGCACAACTGTTCTAAACGTTCAAACTGTTGTTCGCAGGGACAGCTGTCAATAGATTCTTAAATTGCAATCTATTGTTGAGAGTCAGCTCCACAGTTCGAACAGTGCAACCTGTTTTTCTCCGAGCCCGATCAACGGGAATCCAGTTGCGGAAGCGCCCTTATCAAAGAGGTTCAGCTTCCTTATCGGTACTGTTTAAGTAGACTTTTCGCTGTAGGGAACTGTTCAAATTGACTCTGATATTTGTTGGCTACTGTTCAAATAGGCTATGTTTATTGTCATGAAGAATTTCTATTGTTTATTTATTGCTGGGCACGGTTTGACTAAATTGTTTATTATGTACGTTTGTTTGAATAAACTGTTGAATGTGGGCATTATTTAAGTACATTGTTTACACTAGGGAACATGTTTCAATATATTCCCTCAAATGAATTATACTGGTTCAATAGACTGTTTCCTCTTGGGCACTGTTTACCAGCTGAGACAGTTTACAAATTATAATGTCTCACGCGCACTGTTTTGGAGCCTGTGTTTCTCTTGGGACATGTAATAATAGGCTCTTTGTTGAAGGCTACTGTTAAAATAGACTCTTTACTTTTGGACACAGTTGAACAACAACTGTTATTGGAGGATACTGTGCAAACAGACTTTGTATTGTGTGTCACTTTTAAGACAGAATGTTTAGTTCCGGCCCTGTGTTATAGACCATACAGTGCAGAAGGAGGCCATTCACCCATCGAGTCTGCACCGACCCACTTGCGTCCTCACTGTATCCGGAACCAAGCCACTGAAGGATTCACTTCCCCCCTATCCCTGTAACGCAATAAACGCTCCGAAATGTTTTTGTACACGAGCTCTGGGTAAGAATTAGTGGATTCTGACGCGGGGGACATTCTAAAATGGGGAAAAGATTAGGAATGTATTCTGGTTCGTAAAACGAGGAAGAAGATTCTATTTGGGGATATGAGCGGGTCGGCGGTTCTCGCTTCTGGAAAGGAGCTTGGACTGGGATTCTCCCCTTGTGAAATCTTTGGCCGTTATTCCAGGCCTCGGAAATGGAGTGCTTGATTAAATTATCATGTGGTATATGTTCTCCGCTGGAGGTCACAAACCCATGCCTACTCCAAGCTGTCATGTAGTCGTCTACACATTGATTCTCTTTCCCGTGCCCCATTCCAGGCGCCTTGTTGAAGCTTTTAATTTAGCAATCTATTCTGAGTGATTCCACGGGATCTGTTCTCCTGAAATGGCCTTACCTTCACTATCCAATGCAGCCCATGCCGGACGGGTTTCCCCTCCTGGATACTTCCTTGCTCCATTCACATATAAGTCGCTCACTGCCTCACCCACCATTGTCTCTTCTGCCAAGTCGCCACTAGTGTCCACCTCTACTTGCACTACGCATTGATCTTCCTTGTACCGTTAACTATACAGCGGGATTTTCCTTCATATCTTGACAGATATTCAATTGTCTGTTCCCAGGAAAAATATTAGCTTCTCACTTTGAGCGTCTACTATCCGAAACATCTTTCAGTCGTCCAACCTCTAAGTGTTCAAACTAGTATGAGGGCAATGGCGGATTATTTTACCCATCGGGATGATGGGTTCTGAAGGATTTATTGCCTCTGAAGCGCACGCCACGTCCGCACACATTGGTGCTTGCCTGTCGCTACCGCATCCATTCGGGAGGAATAATCTCCTCTGGGCCTCATTTATCGACATGCCTCTGGGCTACGGTAGCAGCCTGCATTCCACTATCCTCTTGGCAGAAGATGTGGAATGGGTTACTGAGGTCCGGCAACCCCAGGGTGGGCGTCTTCACCATTGCTCATTGTACATTGTAAAAATCCTTTGTCTCCTTCTCCCCCACTCGATCTTATATTTGCTATGCCTTCCTCCCTTGGTTAAATCCTGTCGGGGGTTCGCAATGGCTGTGCATCCCTCCACAAAGTTCCTGCAACAGTTAAATAATCCCTGCACTTACCTGACACATTTCACCGTGACGGGTCTCTGCATGCCCAGCCTGGCTTTCTTTCTAGCTTCCTTATATCTTTCATTGTGCAATGGTATGCCCTAAGTGGGTCATCTCACCCTCTCCAAGCTGAACTTTCTTTGCATTTAGTTTAAGTCCAGATTTTTGGATATCCTGCACCAACTGGTGGAGGGCCACCTAATGTGAAGCTGAAGTGTATGAGGCTATTAAAACATCATCCAAATATTGTAAAATTGAGATCCTGACACAATGTAGAGGTTCGATTATGTGCCATATTCTTATGAATATTCTTATGAAAAAGTACCCCGGTGGTAAGCGGGTCCAGGGGTTCTGCTGGTTCCTCACTGTAAAAGCAAACCTGTACTGATGCTCTTCAGTCACGGGGATTGACAAATATCCGTCCGCTATGTCTTGAACTGGAAATATCAAGTGTTCCTGACCTGTAGTATTAAGAATGCTGGACGCCTTTGCTATTATCAGGTATTCCCTGGTCGCATGTCTTTGTCGGGCATTATAGTCGATGGTCAGTTGGTAGCTGCCATCCAGTTTTTTAACGGTCTATACAGTTGAATCAGGAGAGGATAAATGTTACCTACAATCCGTCCCTGTTCCAGAGCAGCAATTATGCCATTGGCTTCCAGTGCTTCCGATTAATAGGAAACTGTTTGTGTTGAGGGTGAACTCCTCCAGGGATTGCTATTGGGGTGATGGCAAGGTAACGGCAATCCTGCTTGCGTCTGGCTTCTACCAACTAGGCCGAATGGTCGCGACCTGGGTATTGTCCATCCTTTCCGTCGCCCCCACTGATCCCGTCTTTAAGGTTTGTTCAACGTAACGGAGACTGCCAATTGCAGCTCCCAGCTGTTTTGATAAATTTATCCCCAGAATGCTGCCTTTCCCATTCGAGAATTTCCAAATCTGAAGCTGTTCTGCTTAAACCCCATATTTCTAAAACTATTGATTCAGTTAAGAGTGGCGTTCATGTTCCGCCAGTCACTCCCTGTAGATGCATGCTATGATATGTTGTAAAAGATAAGTCTGTAACGGACACGGCTACCCCGGTGTCAATCAGCATTGTACAATTATGACTCCGCCCCCCCCCCCCCCAACACTGCGTCCACATGTATTCGGTGGTCTCTGCCCTGGTTCCCAGTGCTGCTCATTGTCATTTATGTGCCAACAACTTCTGTAATTCGGACGCTCTGACTTGAATCACTGGCTGAGGCTGCGCTGAGACGAGGCTGCTTGGGAGGAACTCTGTGCCTGTCTCGTGGGGCGTGGGGGCCTCACGGTAGCATGGTAGTTAGCATCAATGCTTCACAGCTCCAGGGTCCCAGGTTCGATTCCCGGCTGGGTCACTGTCTGTGTGGAGTCTGCACGTCCTCCCCGTGTGTGCGTGGGTTTCCCCCGGGTGCTCCGGTTTCCTCCCACAGTCCAAAGATGTGCGGGTTAGGTGGATTGGCCATGATAAATTGCCCGTAGTGTAAGGTTAATGGGGGGATTGTTGGGTTACGGGTATATGGGTTACGTGGGTTTAATTAGGGTGATCATTGCTCGGCACAACATCGAGGGCCGAAGGGCCTGTTCTGTGCTGTACTGTTCTATGTTCTATGTCTTCAATTGATTGGGTCCCTGTCCCTCCTTTGCACCCCCTTCCGCCCAGCACCCTCGTTTCTCGTGGCCTTTCGTCCGACAGTTAGTACATTAAATAACCTTCCTAGCGACCCTGTTGTGACATTCCGTCGAAAAGTGCCCGTCATAGAACATAGAACGATACAGCGCAGTACAGGCCCTTTTTCCCCACGATGTTGCACCGACATGGGAAATCAAAAACTAAAGGCCATCGAACCTACACAATGTCATTATCATCCATATGCTTATCCAATAAACTTTTAAATGCCCTCAATGTTGGCGAGTTCACTACTGTTGCAGGTAGGGCATTCCACGGCCTCACCACACTTCGTGTAAAAAAAACCTACCTCTGACCTCTGTCCTGGCACAAAGTCTGTCCCTGTTGCTCAGAAGGGAAGGGAGAAGAGGAACAGAGCACTTGTCATTGGGGACTCCATAGTTAGAGGAACAGACAGGAGGTTCTGTGGGAACGAAAGAGACTCACGGTTGGTGTGTTGCCTCCCAGGTGCCAGGGTTCGTGATGTATCCAATCGTGTTTTTGGGATCCTTAAGGGGGAGGGGGAGCAGCCCCAAGTCGTGGTCCACATAGGTACCAACGACATAGGTCGGAAGAGAGAGGGGGATTTGAGACAGAAATTCAGGGAGCTAGGGTGGAAGCTGAGAACTAGAACAAACAGAGTTGTTATCTCTGGGTTGTTACCCGTGCCACGTGCTAGTGAAGTGAGAAATAAGGAGAGAGAGGAGTTGAACACGTGGCTACATGGATGGTGTAGGAGGGAGGGTTTTGGTTTCCTGGATAATTGGGGCTCATTCTGGGGTAGGTGGGACCTCTACAAACAGGATGATCTTCACCTGAACCAGAGGGGTACCAATATCCTGGGGGGGGGGGAGATTTGCTAGTGCTCTTCGTGGGGGGTTTAAACTAATTCAGCAGGGGGATGGGAACCTAAATTGTAGTCCCAGTGTACAGGATGTTGAGAGTAGTGAGGTCAGGGATAGGGTTAAAAGTTCGAAAGAGGTCACCGGCAAGCAGGACGCTTGTTTGAAGTGTGTCTAATTCAACGCCAGGAGCATCCGGAATAAGGTGGGAGAGCTTGCAGCATGGGTTGGTACCTGGGATCTCGATGTTGTGGCGATTTCGGAGACATGGGTAGAGCAGGGATAGGAATGGTTGTTGCAGGTTGCAGGATTTAGATGTTTCTGTAAGAACAGAGAAGATGGTAAAAGAGGGGGGGGGGTGGCATTGTTAATCAAGGAAAGTATTACGGCGGTAGAAAGGACGCTTGAGGACTCGTCTACTGAGGTAGTATGGGCCGAGGTTAGGAACAGTAGAGGAGAGGTCACCCTGTTGGGAGTTGTCTATAGACCTCCGAATAGTTCCAGAGATGTAGAGGAAAGGATTGCAAAGATGATTCTCGACAGGAGCGAGAGTAACAGGGTAGTTGTTATGGGGGACTTCAACTTTCCAAATATTGACTGGAAATACTATAGTTCGAGTACTGTAGATGGGTTAGTTTTTGTGCAGTGTGTGCAGGAGGGTTTTCTGACACAGTATGTAGACAGGCCAACAAGGGGCGAGGCCACATTGGATTTGGTACTGGGAAATGAACCCTGCCAGGTGTTAGATTTAGATGTCGGTGAGCACTTTGGAGATAGTGATCACAACTCGGTTATGTTTACTTTAGCAATGGGCAGGGATAGGTATATACCGCAAGGCAAGAATTATAGCTGGGGGAAAGGCAATTATGATGCTGTTCGGCAAGATTTAGGATGCATAGGATGGGGAAGGAAACTGCAGGGGATGGGTACAATCGAAGTGTGGAGATTTTTCAAGGAACAGCTACTGCGTGTCCTTGATAAGTATGTACCTGTCAGGCAGGGAGGAAGTTGTCGAGCAAGGGAACCGTGGTTTACTAAGGAAGTTGAAGCACTTGTCAAGAGGAAGAAGAAGGCTTATGTTAGGATGAGACATGAAGGCTCAGTTAGGGCACTTGAGAGTTACAAGTTAGCCAGGAAGGACCTAAAGGGAGAGTTAAGAAGAGCGAGGAGAGGACACGAAAAGTCGTTGGCGGATAGGATCAATGAAAACCCTAAGGCTTTCTATAGGTCAGGAACAAAAGAATGACTAGGGTAAGATTAGGGCGAATCAAGGATAGTAGTGGAAATTTGTGTGTGGAATCAGAGGAGATAGGGGAAGCGTTAAATGGATATTTTTCGTCAGTTTACACTGGAGAAAGACAATGTTGTCGAGGAGAACACTCAGGTTCAGTCGACCAGGCTAGATGGAATTGAGGTTCAAAAGGAGGAGGTGTTATCAATTTTTGAAAATGTCAAAATAGATAAGTCCCCTGGGCCAGATGGGATTTGTCCTAGGATTCTCTGGGATGCCAGGGAGGAGATTGCAGAGCCTTTGTCCTTGATCTTTATGTCGTCTTTGTCGACAGGAATAGTGCCGGAAGACTGGAGGATAGCAAATGTTGTCCCCTTGTTCAAGAAGGGGAGTAGAGACAACCCTGGTAATTATAGACCTGTGAGCCTTACTTCGGTTGTGGGTAAAATGTTGGAAAAGGATATAAGAGATAGGGTTTATAATCATCTTGAAAAGAACAAGTTGATTAGCGATAGTCAACACGGTTTTGTGAAGGGTAGATCATGCCTCACAAACCTTATTGAGTTTTTTGAGAAGGTGACCAGACAGGTGAATCAGGGTAAAGCTGTTGATGTGGTGTATATGGATTTCAGTAAGGCGTTTGATAAGGTTCCCCACGGTAGGCTATTGCAGAAAATAAGGAAGTATGGAATTGAAGGTGATTTATCGGTTTGGATCAGTAATTGGCTAGCTGAAAGAAGACAGAGGGTGGTGGTTGATGGCAAATGCTTATCCTGGAGTTCAGTTACTAGTGGTGTACCGCAAGGATCTGTTTTGGGGCCACTGCTGTTTGTCATTTTTATAAATGACCTGGAAGAGGGTGTAGAAGGACGGGTTAGTAAATTTGCAGATGACACGAAGGTCGGTGGAGTTGTGGATAGTGCTGAAGGATGTTATTGGATACAGAGGGACATAGATAAGCTGCAGAGTAGGGCTGAGAGGTGGCAGATGGAGTTTAATGCGGAAAAGTGTGAGGTGGTTCACTTTGGAAGGAGTAACAGGAATGCAGAGTACTGGGCTAGTGGCAAGATTCTTGGTAGTGTAGATGAACAGAGAGATCTCGGCATCCAGGTACATAAATCCCTGAAAGTTGCCACCCAGGTTAATAGGGCTGTTAAGAAGGTATATGGTGTGCTAGCCTTTATAAGCAGGGGGATTGAGTTTCGGAACCACAAGGTCATGCTTCAGCTGTACATAACTCTGGTGCGGCCCCACCTGGAGTACTGTCTGCAGTTCTGGTCACCACATTATAGGAAGGATGTGGAAGCTTTGGAAAGGGTTCAGAGGAGATTTACTAGGATGTTGCCTGGTATGGAGGGAAGGTCTTACGAGGAAAGGCTCAGGGAATTGAGGTTTTCGTTAGAGAGGAGAAGGCTGAGAGGTGACTTAATAGAGACATATAAGATAGTCAGAGGGTTAGATAGGGTGGACAGTGAGAGTCTTTTTCCTCGGATGGTGATGACCAACACGAGGGGACATAGCTTTAAATTGAGGGGTGATAGATATAGGACAGATATCAAAGGCAGTTTCTTTACTCAGAGAGTAGTAGGAGTGTGGAACAGTAGTATACTCGCCAACTTATAGGGCATTTAAGTGGTCACTGGATAGACATATGGATGAAAATGGAATAGTTTAGGTCAGATAGGCTTCAGATGGTTTCACAGGTCGGCGCAACATCGAGGGCCGAAGGGCCCGTACTGCCCTGTAATGTTGTATGTTCTATGTTCTATATCTATTACCCCTCAATTTAAGGCTATGTCCCCTCGTGCAAGCCACCTCCATCCGCGGGAGAAGGCACTCACTGCCCACCCTATCTAACACTCCGATCATTTTGTATGCCTCTATTAAGTCACCTCTTAACATTCTTCTCTCTAACGAAAACAAACTCAAGTCCATCAGCCTTTCCTCATAAGATTTTCCCTCCACATCAGGCAACGTCCTGGTAAATCTCCACTGCACACGTTCCAAAGCTTCCTCGTCCTTCCTATAATGAGGCGACCAGAACTGTACGCAATACTCCAAATGCAGCCGTACCAGAGTTTTGTACAGCTGCAACATGACCTCATGGCTCCGGAACTCAATCCCTCTACCAATAAAGGCCAGCACACAATAGGCCTTTTTCACAAACCTATCAACCTGGGTGCCAACTTTCAGGGATCAATGTACATGGACACCGAGATTCCTCTGCTCATCCACACTACCAAGAATTTTACCGTTCGCCAAATATTCCACATTCCTGTTATTCTTTCCAAAGTGAATCACCTCACACTTCTCTACATTAAACTCCATTTGCCACCTCTCAGCCCAGCTCTGCAGCTTATCTATGTCCCTCTGTAAACTGCAACATCCTTCCACACTGTCTACAACTCCACCAACTTTAGTGTCGTCTGCAAATTTACTCACCCAACCTTCTGTGCCCTCCTCTAGGTCATTTATAAAAATGACAAACAACAACGGCCCCAGAACAGAGCCTTGTGGTACGTCACTTGTAATTGAACTCCATTCTGAACATTTGCCATCAACGACCACCCTCTGTCTTCTTTCAACTAGACAATTTCTGATCCAGATCTCTAAATCACCCTCAATCACCAGCCTCCGTATTTTCTGCAATAGCCGACCGTGGGGAACCTCATCAAACGCTTTACTGAAATCCATATACACCACATCAACTGCTCTACCCTCGTCTACCTCTTCAGTCACCTTCTCAATGAACTCGATAAGGTTTGTGAGGCAAGACCTAACCTTCACAAAACCATGCTGACTATCCCTAATCATATTATTCCTATCTAGATGATTATCAATCGTATTTCTTATAATCCTCTCCAAGACTTTAACCACAACAGACGTGAGGCTCGCCGGCCTACAGTTATCGGGGTTATCTCTACTCCCCTTCTTGAACAAAGGGACCACCTTTGCTACCCTCCAGTCCTCTGGCACTATTCCTGTAGCCAATGATGACATAAAAATCAAAGCCAAATGCTCAGCTATCTCTTCCCTGGCTTCCCTGAGAACCCTAGGATAAATCACATTAGGCCCCGGGGACTTTTCTATTTTCACCTTGTCCAGAATTGCAAACACTTCTTCCCTACGCACCTCAATGACATCTATTCTAATAGCCTGGGTCTCAGCATTCTCCTCCACAACATTATATTTTTCCTGAGTAAATACTGACGAAAAGTATTCATTCAGTATCTCGCTTATCTCCTCAGCCTCCACACACAAATTTCCATCACTGTCCTTGACTGGCCCTACTCTTACCCTAGTCATTCTTTTATTCCTGGCATAGCGATAGAAAGCTTTTGGGTTTTCCTTGATCCTACCTGCCAAAGACTTTTCATGTCCCCTCCTTGCTCGTCTTAGCTCTCTCTTTAGATCATTCCTCGCTTCCTTGAAACTATCAAGCGCCCCAACTGAAACGTCACGCCTCATCTTCACATAGGCCTCCTTCTTCCTCTTAACAAGAGATTCTACGTCTTTGGTAAACCACGGTTGCCTCGTTCTACCCCTTCCCCCCTGCCTGACTGGTACGTACTTATAAAGAACACGCAATAGCTGTTCCTTGAACAAGCTCCACATATCCAGTGTGCCCAACCCTTGCAGCCTGCTTCTCCAACCTACACATACTAAGTCATGTCTAATGGCATCATAATTGCCCTTCCCCCAGCTATAACTCTTGCCCTGCGGGGTATACTTATCCCTTTCCATCACTAACGTAAAGGTCACCGAATTGTGGTCACTGTCTCGTAAGTGCTCACCTACCTCTCGATCTAACACCTGGCCTGGTTCATTGCCCAAAACCAAGTCCAATGTGGCCTCGCCTCTTGTTGGCCTGTCAACATTTTGTGTCAGGAAACCCTGCTGCACACATGGTACAAAGAACGACCCATCTAATGTACTCGAACTATATCTTTTCCAGTCAATATTTGGAAAGTTAAAGTCTCCCATAACAACTACGCTGTTAATTTCGCTCTTTTCCAGAATCATCTTCGCCATCCTTTCCTCTACATCCCTAGAACTATTAGGTGGCCTATAGTAAACTCCCAACAGGGTGACCTCTCCCTTCCTGTTTCTCACCTCAGCCCATACTACCTCGGAAGAAGAGTCCCCATCTAGCATCCTTTACGCCACCGTAATACTGTCCTTGACTTGCAGCGCCACACCTCCCCCTCTTTTGCCCCCTTCTGTGAGCTTACTAAAACACATAAACCCCGGAACCTTCGCTCCCACATAAAAAACATTTCCCTTTTGCTTTGGTTTGGAATTGCACCGTTTGAATTGCGGCTAATGTGGAGTTTTTCTTATAATTGTCCTGCTATTTGATTGTTGAATTCATAATTTACTGCTATTTATTTCCTACCGACAGAGAGATTTCCACTATTTTAGCTCGGGCTGGCCTGAACCTGTCCTTTAACATATTTAACAATCTCTCATCATCTTTCTGGTGGTTGACTATACCCAACTCAACTCCATAAATTCCGAACTTCCGTTCCACATATCCGTCTGCTTTTTCTTTGGGACCTGGTTTAAAGAGTGTCACCTTTGTCCAAACAGCACTACCGGGACCTCGGTTTGAGCTGGCTCCCGGACCAGGTAATTTCCTCTTTGTTAACAATCTCACATCATCCAGGGTTAGATCATGGGATTCCGTTAATTCATACATGGTTCCCAAAAGGCCTAATAAGTACGGTTTCGGTGCAACTGACCGAGTTTGCATTGAGTGGCCGTTATGGCCCCTCACCCCCCCCCCCCCCTCCGCGGCGGTTTTTAATGTATTTCGAATTGGTGCCATGTGAGCGGATGGATTTCTTGCAGTGTACGGCGATGGATAGTCATTAAACAGTGCTGCTTCGACATAATAATCTTCCGCCGTCTATTTTCTGCTGTTCTATTTCCTCCTGAATGAGGGATGTAGTGGCTCAGCCAGCATCCTTCCTTGTGGTTTGTTAAGTCCCTCCTCCTGCGCTTTTCCTATAGAGGCTGCTTGTTTCTGCTCTGTCCCAGTTTTCAGGCGATTTTTCATCAGTGCAGCACGTATTACACCTGCCATCCCTGCCTTATTTTTAGTCTGCCCTAGCCACCAAGCATTTGGCTCAGCCTCGTGCGCTTCTGAATCATATCCTTTTTCCTTTCTTTAATATAAATTTAGAGTAACTAATTATTATTTTTCTCTAATGAAGAGACAATTTAGCATGGTCAGTCGACCTGCCCTGCCCGTCTTTGGGTTGTTGGGGTGATACCCACACAGACACGGAGAGATGTGCAAACTCCACACGGATATTGGCCCAGAGCCAGGATCGAACCAGGGACCTCAGCGCCGTTATGCAACAGTGTTAACCACTCCGACACCGTGCTGCCCCTAATTATATCCTTTTTCGACCATTTTCTCATCAACTTCCTATGCGCAATAACAATGATTTGTATCATACGGACATCAGGTACCCACTGGGGGCTCCTTGTTTTGGGCTCCATCGAATCCTCGTGGGGGCCTACCCTTTCCAGTCTTATTTTTTTAAATGCGCTGCAGTTTACCCTGTACTGCTCCTTGGAGTGCTACAGGAATCCGTCTTTGCCCATCCAATGTTAGCGCGTTCTCAGTGTTCCTTTTGTCTGTGGCTAGCTACTCGCATCTTTCACCCCCTGTTCGAGTCGCAAAACGTACGGGCCGACCGTCTGATACGCAACCCCTATTTCCTGGGTGATGAATAACGATCTGACCTGAAGGAGATATCAATATCACATGGGCAAGTTTGTGGAGATAAGTTGGGAAGCACTGAAATTTAGGAAATGGTGTTTCGATTAATCAAATCCATATAGACTTTACCATTTGAAATTGGCACAGGGTCACAAATAAATCGAAAGTATGCTTACAAATGGTAAAATACAAGTGCGTTCAGCCAATGGAGCTCACCCATAGTGATGGCACCAAAACCGGATGCTCCCCAAAGGTTCTGTGTGGACATGAAAGGTTGATGCAGTTCCAAGAACGGCTTCTAACCCACGCTAGGAGGATTGCATTGAAAATGTGGGACAATTAACTTTTATTTCCAAACTAGATTTACTTAAAGGTTACTGGAGGGCCCTTTATCCAAATGAGCGAAGGATATTTCAGCTTTTGTGACTCCAGATAGTACATACCAATTCAAAGATATGCCATTTGGCATGAAAAAAGCCCCAGACAAATTTCAATGGTTTGCGAACAAAATCGTTTCAGGATTACCCAATTGTGCGGCATTCATCGACGATCTGGAATTATTAGCCAGACATGGAAGGGAACAGTTGAAAGATGGAGTTCTTCGATCGACTTCAGGAGGCTGGTTTGGTGGTAACCATAACCAAAATTTAATTTGGAAAAGTCCAAGTCACTTTCCTCGGCCATACAGTCGGACTGGGTCAAACGGTTCTACGGGATGTGAAAAGAAAATATTTTGGGGAGTTTCTGGTTCCCTCGACACGAAGAGAAATAAGGAGAGTTTGTGGCATGTGTGGGTTTTACCAGAAATGTGTGCCGAAAGTTAGCAGTGTGGTTGCTCCAGTGACGGACGTGCCAAGTGAGCAAATATAAGTAGGTAGCGGAGTGTCAAGTGGCATTTGACGGCCTGATGGTTGTGTTACCCATTCCTCCTTTGTTAGCCAGCCCATATTATACAAACCCATTCAAAGTGGCTGTTGATGCGAGTGATCTGGGTGTAGGTGCGGTGCTTCTTAAAAAACGAATAACTAAAATGGACGATGTGATTATACTTATTGGCGTGTTTTGTTTTGTGAAACGAAGGAAGCATTTTACTGTCAGTATTTCATAAAGGAAAGTGAAAAGAGAAAAAATAAAACCATCGTGAAGTTGATGGTTTCTTTGTTTTTTCTAGGGGGAGGTGTCCGGTGGATGTACCTGTAAGAAATTGGTGTTATCAAATAGCTGCAGTGATGTCAGTGTGTGGGTGGAGCTGGGCTTACGGTCTTTCTTTTTACTTTCTTTTTGAGCCGTATAGCTGCACTGTGGCTCTGTTTTGTTCTAATTTTTCACAGTTGTAGATCTGTATTAAATACAAGCAGATGTGTTATGATCTTTCTCTGTAGAAGAACCAAATTTCTGTAGAGAATTTAAACCTTTGTTAAAAAAGGGTTTAGGATATGGATATTGGAAGGACAATATTCAGCGTTACCTATAGAGCATTGTATCTGTGGGGTTACGTGTGTTGGTGGCTGATAAGATATTTACGTGTGTTTATAAAATGTTCACTGGGATCATAGATAAACATTGATTTGCTTTAAAAATACATAACGTAGCTGTTGCATACCAGCTGGAGAGTGCAACCTGGTGCTCCCCATAATCAAGATATATGAATAGTAGTGGGCCAGTTGAACTCCATGATATACTTTGGAGTTTTATAAACCCTCGCCCATAACACTATTGTTCACAGAGCAAGATCCCCTGTTCTGTCGCTGCAATATTTTGTTAAGACATACAACTCCGCTGTTCTGCCATTGCGATCGACTGGCCACAGATGCAGCAATACTTTTCTAACATAATTTATTTTCACAGAGAGAGCTCCACTCTGACATTGCAATCGGTTATTCACCCACACAGTACCACTGTCCTGTTACTGCAATCGTTTGTTCACACACACAGCAGCACACTTCTAACATTGAATTCTGTTGCCCTCATTATCAGGTCCACTGTTATGACATTGCAATCTGTTCCCAAAGAGACACTTCCACGTTGTAATATTACAATGACTTGTTCACGAAAATGCTCCACTGTTCAGAGATTGCAATCTGCTGTTCACAAATACCGCTCCACTGTACGAATATTGCAATCCATTGTTCACAGAGAGAGCTCCACTGTTCAGAATTTTCAAATTATTGTGCACGGAGACAGCTCCACTGTTCAAACATTACAATCTGTTGCCCACGAAAACCGCTCCCCTGTTGTGCAATATAATATGTTGCCCACATGGACAGATGAAACCTGTTTTACACCGAGGAGCTCGACGAGAATCTAGTTGTAGAAGCGCACTTATCAAAGAGGGTATGTTTCCCAATCGGTAATGTTTAACTCGACTGTTCACTGTAGGGCACTATTTAAATTAACTCCGAAATTTGTTTGGTACTGTTCAAATTTGCTATGTTTATTGTTATGAACTATTTCCATTGGTTATTTATTTTTGGGCACGGTTTGTGTCGATTGTTTAGTGTGGAGCTGTGTTTGAATATGCTATAGAATGTGTTTAAGTACATTGTTTGCATTGGGAATAAGTGTCAATCAATTCCTTAAAAGAATTGCACTGTTTCAATAGACTGTTTTCTCTTGGGCACTGTTTAGCAGCTGGGAACAGTTTGCAAATTATAATGTCTCACGCGCAAAGTTATAGAGTCTGTGTTTTCCAACGCTATATACAAAAATAGGCTCTTTTTTGGAGGACATGTTTTAAATATACTCTTTACTTTTGGACACTGTTGAACAACACTCTGTATTGTAGTACACTGTTTAAACATGCTGTTTACTGTGTGTCACTGTTTATACAGAATGTTTATTATCGACTCTGTGTCAATACATTGTTTAATGTAAGAACGGATAATCGATGCTGTTTGTTTTATGAAACTGTGTAAATGTCTCCCTTTAATGTCAGGTGATGTGCCTTCAAGAAATGGGCTTTTATGAAATAGCTACAGTCATGTCATTGTGTGGGTGTAGCTGAGCTCTGGCTCTGCTTTTACTTTAATTTTGAGCTGGCAGCTGCAGTGTGTTTAGTTTATTTTACAGAGTTGGAGAGCTGCATTCACAGCAAGACGATTTCATGATCTCTCTGTGCAATCTAAACCATGTTTTCAGCTCATTGATGATTTTAAAGTAATACCTCTTTCTGTAGACAATTTAAACCTGCTGCCATTGTTAAAAAGAGGTTAGCATATGGAAGTTGGAAGGAAATATATTGAGGGTTACCTATAGATTATTGTATCTGTGGGGTTACGTGTGTTGGTGGCTGATACAATATTTACGTGTGTTTATAAAATGTTCACTGGGATCATAGATAAACATTGTTTTGCTTTAAAAATACTTAACGTCTCTGTTGCATACCACCTGGAGAATGCACCCTGGTGCTCCCCATAATAAATATCTATTAAAAGTAGTGGGTGAAGTGAACTCCATGATATACTTTGTAGTTTTATAAACCCTGGCCCATAACACAATTGTTCACAGAGCAAGGTCCCCTGCTCTGTCGCGGCAATATGTTGTTAAGACATACAACTCCGCTGTTCTGCCATTCCGATCGACTGGTCACATATACAGTTATACTGTTCTAACATTGCAATCTATTGTTCACAGAGAGAGATCCACTGTTCTGACATTGCAATCGGTTATTCACCCACACAACAACACTGTTCTGTCACTGCAATCGGTTGTTCACACACACAGCAGTACTCTTCTAACATTGAATTATGTTGCCATCATTATCAGGTCCACTGTTATGACATTGCATTCAATTCCCAAAGAGACACCTCCACTTAACATTAATTGTTCACGAAAATGCTCCACTGTTCAGAGATTGCAATCTACTGTTCACACATACCGCTCCATTGTACGAATATTGCAATCCCTTGTTCACATAGATAGCTCCACAGTTCAGATTTTTCAACTTATTGTGCACGGAGACAGCTTCACTGTTCAAACATTAAAATCTGTTGCGCACGAAAACCGCTCCCCTGTTGTGCAATGCAATATGTTGCCCACATGGACCGATGCAACGTTCTAACATGTCTATCTGTTGTTCACAGAGACAGTCCCACTGCTTTAACATTGCAATATGTTGTTTCCAGACAACAATGCTCGACGAGCATTGCAATCTAAATTTCACATTCAAGCCCACAGTTCTGACATTAAAATCTATTTTTCACTGAGAAAGCCCCACTATTATAACACTGCGATCTATTGTTTGGAGAGACTGCTCCACAGTTCCAACATGGCAACTTGTTTTACACCGAGAAGCTCCACGGGCATCCATTTGTAGAAGCGTACTTGTAAAAGAAGCTCTGTTTCCGAAGCGGTACTGTGTAAGTCGACTGTTCACTGTAGGGCACTGTTTAAATTAACTCCAATATTTGTTTGGTACTGTTCAAGTTGGCTATGCTTATTGTTATGAACAATTTCCATTGGTTATTTATTTTTGGGCACGGTTTGACTAGATTGTTTTGTGTGGAGCTGTGTTTGAATATGCTGTAAAATGTGTTTTAAGTACATTGTTTACATCAGGGAATATGTGTCAATTATTTCCCTCAATTAAATTACACTGTTTCAATAGACTGTTTTCTCTTGGGCACTGTTGTGCAGCTGAGACAGTTACAAATTATAATGTCTCACGCGCACAGTCCCAATGGGACATGCAAGAATAGGATCCTTATTGGAGGATATGCTTTAAATAGACTCTTTACTTTCGGACACTATTGAACAACACTCTGTATTGTAGTACACTGTTTAAACATGCTGTTTACTGTGTGTCACTGTTTATACAGAATGTTTATTTTCTACTCTGTGTCAATACATTGTTTAATGGAAGAACTGATAAACGATGCTATTTGTAGTATGAAACTGTTTAAATTGGCTCTCTTATTTGTCAGGTAGATGTGCTTTCAAGAAATTGGCGTTTATCAAATACCTGCAGTGATGTAATTGGGTGGGTGGAGCTGAGCTCTGGCTCTGCATTTACTTTCATTCTGAGTTGGCAGCTGCACTGTGTTTAGTTTCATTTTCAGAGTTGGAGAGCTGCATCTCAGAAAGACAATTTTATGATCTCTGTGTAATCTAAACAATGTTTTCAGCTCCATGATGATTTTAAAGTGATACCTCTTTCTGCAGAAAATTTAAACCTGCTGGATTTGTTTAAAGAGGTTTTTACTCATAGATGTTGTTTGAGAAGTCGTTAAGGTTTATCTCCAGAGTATTGTATCTGTTGGGTTATCAGGGTTGGTGTTTGATAAACTGTTTACTGTGTGTTTATAAAATATTAACTGGATTCATAGAATAAACATTTTGTGTTTAAAAATATTTTTATTTCTCTGTTGCATCACACCTAGTAAGTGGGCCCTTGTGCTCCCCATAACCAAAATCTATTAAAATGTAATGGTCTGGTTAACTTCATGACTTTGTGTTCTCTAAACCCTGACCCGTAAGATGTCACAAGATCAATGTTGAAATCGACTTTGTTCATTGTTAGGCACTGGGTCAATAAACCCGTGGAACTTAGATACGGCTTAAACATTCTGTTTTCACTCGGCAATGTTTTACTGACCCTGCTGTGGGGACGTGTAAACGATAGTGGCGTGTAGTCCTCTATTTAATTTTATCTTGTTTACTGTCGGGCTCTATTTTATTTTACCTTGTTTACTGTCTGACTCTATTTAATTTTGCCGTGTTTACTGCAGGGTTCTGCCTAATTTTGCCGTATTTACTTTAGGGGTCTGTATAATTTCACCTTGATTACTGTCGTGATCTGTTTAATATTACCTTGTTTACTGTCGGGCTCTGTTTAATTTTACCTTGTTTAGTGTTGGCCTCTTTCATGTTTCCAGTTTACTGACGGACTATTTTATTTCAGGTTGTTTACTGTTGGGTTCTGTTTGATTTCTGCTTGTTTAATGTACTGCTCTGGGTAATTTTGCCTTGTTTACTGTCGGGCACTGTTGAATTTTACCTTGTTTACTGTACTGCTCTGTTTAATTGTGCCTTGCTTACTGGAGGGCTCTGTTTAATTTTACCTTGTTTTCTCTGGGGCTCTGTTTAATTTTACCTTTGTTACTGTAGGGCGCTGATTATATTATCGTGTTAACTGCAAGGTACTATTTAATTTTACTTTAGGGCACTCTCTATTTTCACCCGTGTTAAGTGCAGTGTCCTGTTTAATTTCACCTTGGTTACTTTTGGTCTATCTTTAGCATTGCCGTGTTGACTGGTGGCCTCTGTGCCATTTCACCTTGTATACAGTAGGGCTCTGTTTAATTTTACCTTCTTTACTGTAGGATTTTGATTAATTTCGCTGAATTTACTGTAAAGCTCTGTTTAACCACACTGTAACTGATAAAAAGTGTTTTGGTTGACGGATGTTGTCCGGAAAATTACTCAGGTTTACCTGTAGAGTGCAGTATCTTTTCGCGGGGTTATCAGGGTTGGTAGTTGCTAGACATTCACTGTGGTCTTATAACATGGCAACTGGATAATAGAATAAACATTGTTTTGTATTAAAAAATGCTTTCGATCTCTGTTGCAACCAGGGGCTGGTTTAGCTCACTCCGCTAAATTGCTGGCTTTTAAAGCAGATCAAGCAGGCCAGCAGCACGGTTCGATTCCCGTACCAGCCTCTCCGGACAGGCGCCGGAATGTGGCGACTAGGGGCTTTTCACAGTAACTTCATTGAAGCCTACTCGTGACAATAAACGATTTTCATTTCATTTTTATTTCATCTGTAAAGTGGAGCCATGTGCTCCCCATAACCAAAAGCTATTAAAAGTTGTGGGTCAGGTGAACGCCAAGATATTCTTTGGTGTTCACTATATCCTGGCTCATGACGTCAGTTTCAGACTGTTTACTGGAGGCCACTGTTTAATTTTTCCTCGTTTGCTGCAGGGCACTGTTTAACATTACCTTGCTGACTGAAGGGTCCTGTTTAATATTACCTTGTTACGTTACGGGCTCTGTTGAATTTCGCCTTGTTTATAATGGAGCACTGTATAATGTTACCAAGTTTGCTGTCGGGCTCTGTTTAATTTTACCGTGTTTTCTGTAGTGCAATGTCTTCTTGTTTTCTCTGTGTGTGCGTCTTTGTTTTTGTGTCTGCACTTCTTTGCGTGTGTGTTTTCATGTCTGTTTGTGTGTGTTTGTGTGTGCCTGTGTGTGTGCGTATGTGTGACTGTGTTTCTATGTGTGTCTAAGTGTGTATATTTCTGTGTGCGTCTGTGTGCCTGCATGTTTTTGTGTGTGCGAGTGTGTGTGTTTTTGTGTTTGTGTGTGTGTCTGCTACTTGTGGTGAGGGTGGCAATGATTGGGCGAGATGGGCATTTAGCCCTACCAAATTGAGCAGGGAGACTTGCTGCCTCAAGTACAGTGCTGACAACAGCATGAAACTTAAAGCATCTGAAAATAATCCATATTCGTGTCACAATTAGGCTCACATTAACACTGCAAAGAAGTTACTGTGAAAAGCCCAGAGTCGCCACATTCCGGCCCCTGTTCTGATGCACAAATGGAAAATTCTAAATGAGCAAATTACTGAACAGCACGTCATTAGGGACTTGTGGGAGGAAACTGGAGCACCCGGAGAAAACTCATGCAGACACCGAGAGAATATGCAGACTCTGTACAGGCAGTGACCCATGCCGGGAATCGTACCTGGGATCCTTGCTGTGAAACAACAGTGCTCACCACTATGCTGTGATGCCGGCTCTTCAGCAAAGATTTATTGACTGTGTGTACAGCAGGGAGATCGAAGAACAGCGTATTTTCTCGGAAGCACTGTTTAATGTGACCCTGTTTACTGTCGGGAAAGGCTGAAAATCGATATTTACTCTCCCATATGTTTTAATGACAGTACACTGCAGGGCATTGCAGAGATGGAGGAGATCCAGACTCCGTGAAACGTCCGGGAATGGTGGGAAATATGGTTGCTGTGAGCTGATTCTCGCCTCGAGATTTGAGCGATGATTGAGTTTGGAAAGAAGCAGGGAGGTGATGCTGGCCTGGGTTCAGGAGTGGGGAAAGGTGTGGAGTCTCGCAATGGGATATCAGGTGCATGATGCCATTCTAGCCACGGAAATAATTTGAGGGTTCTCAGGCCTTTGGAAGGTACGATTAGAAATTCCAGCCTCAGGATCTCGCATTCCAGCATCAGAATAGAAGGCGACAGAGGAGGGTGGGTGGGGAGTGAGGAGGGGGTTGTAATCTGTGCAGGAGAAATGAGCGAGATCAAGGTAGTGGCTTCGTCAAATGAGCGGGATGGGATCTGATCTCGGTAATGCCGAGATTTGGTCTCCAAATCATTGCTCGGGGGGGGGGGGGGGGGGGCGGTCTGGTCTCCCTTCGTGATGCAGGGATCTCTGGGTTGTCCCCTACGGCAGAGGGCGGGAACCGGAGAAGGATATGGCTTAGTTTTTTGCTTTCTGGAGTGACTGGCTGGTGTCCTCAGGCCTCGGGAATGAGGTTGGTGTAATCTGGCCACTGGAATCAATTTCGATGAAAATGTTGCTTCTCGAAAGTAGCGCGGAGGGGAGCGGGTCAAGGCGAGGAGTTTCTCGTCTGGAGAGGAGAGCTTTTGGACTTCTCTAGCTCTCGGTAAGAACTTAATGGATTTTCGGGGAGGAAATCAGTGGATTCTGGCGCCGGGGCAATTCTATAATGGGGAACTGAGCTGGAAGGGACTCTGGCTTCGGGAAACGACGAAGACGATTCTAGTAGGGTATATGAGTTGGTTTTGGAGCGGGTTCGTGAATGGAGTTGGGGTAAATTCCTCCAACCGGAAATGAGGGGGTCATGGAGACTCCAGAAACAATAGGGTGGATGGTCTGGCCTCTGGAGTGGGCTAAGGGGTTTGTCATTTCAGACCCCACCACTCCCCTCTATTCCACCGGACCTGCAGGAGCCACCTAATCATACACAGCCAGCATTCAAGGAGCAGGAACGGCAGCCCACGGAAACAGCCCTTACCCTCAGCAGGCTGTTTCCCAAATCTTCAAAACTACAAGTCTTCGCCACAGAAGGCTGTGGAGACCAAATCACTGAGTGCGTTTAAATCACAAACAGATATCTCCTTGATGAAAAAGTTGATCAAGTGTTATGGGGAGAAGAAGGGAGGTAGAGATAACCCCGGTAACTATAGGCCGGTGAGCCTAACGTCTGTGGTGGGTAAGGTCTTGGAGAGGATTATAAAATATACGATTTATAATCATCTAGATAGGAATAATATGATTAGGGATAGTCAGCATGGTTTTGTGAAGGGTAGGTCATGCCTCACAAACCTTATCGAGTTCTTTGAGAAGGTGACTGAACAGGTAGACGAGGGTCGAGCAGTTGATGTGGTGTATTTGGATGTCAGTAAAGCGTTTGATAAGGTTCCCCACGGTCGGCTATTGCAGAAAATACGGAGGCTGGGGAATGAGGGTGATTTAGAGATGTGGATCAGAAATTGGCTAGTTGAAAGAAGACAGAGAGTGGTAGTTGATGGGAAATGTTCAGAATGGAGTTCAGTTACGAGTGGCGTACCACAAGGATCTGTTCTGGGGCCGTTGCTGTTTGTCATTTTTATAAATGACCTAGAGGAGGGCGCAGAAGGATGGGTGAGTAAATTTGCAGACGACACTAAAGTCGGTGGAGTTGTAGACAGTGCGGAAGGATGTTGCAGGTTACAGAGGGACATAGATAAGCTGCAGAGCTGGGCTGAGAGGTGGCAAATGGAGTTTAATGTGGAGAAGTGTGAGGTGATTCACTTTGGAAAGAATAACAGGAATGCGGAATATTTGGCTAATGGTAAAATTCTTGGTAGTGTGGATGAGCAGAGGGATCTCGGTGTCCATGTACATAGATCCCTGAAAGTTGCCACCCAGGTTGATAGGGTTGTGAAGAAGGCCTATGGTGTGTTGGCCTTTATTGGTAGAGGGATTGAGTTCCGGAGCCATGAGGTCATGTTGCAGTTGTACAAAACTCTAGTACGGCCGCATTTGGAGTATTGCGTACAGTTCTGGTCGTCTCATTATAGGAAGGACGTGGAAGCCTTGGGACGGGTGCAGAGGAGATTTACCAGGATGTTGCCTGGTTTGGAGGGAAAATCTTATGAGGAAAGGCTGATGGACTTGAGGTTGTTTTCGTTAGAGAGAAGAAGGTTAAGAGGTGACTTAATAGAGGCATACAAAATGATCAGAGGGTTAGGTAGGGTGGACAGTGAGAGCCTTCTCCCACGGATGGAGGTGGCTAGCACGAGGGGACATATCCTTAAATTGAGGGGTAATAGATATAGGACAGAGGTCAGAGGTGGGTTTTTTACGCAAAGAGTGGTGAGGCCGTGGAATGCCCTATCTGCAACAGTAGTGAACTCGCCAACATTGAGGGCATTTAAAAATTTATTGGATAAGCATATGGATGATAATGGCATAGTGTAGGTTAGATGGCCTTTAGTTTTTTTCCATGTCGGTGCAACATCGAGGGCCAAAGGGCCTGTACTGCGCTGTATCGTTCTATGTTCTATGTTCTAATGGGGTTAGAACCAAATCAGACATGACTGAATCGCAGTTACTCGATGGCCCGAATGTACTAACTCTGCGCCTTTGTCTTATGGTCTGCTTGTTATTTTCGGGCATTTTATGTCTATTCCCTTTACTTTATAGCATTTTCGAATTAAACTGTGCTTCCTGTCGGACACTGTTTTAATGGACGTGATTAAATGGAGGTTAACTTTTTAAGCAATTGTGTTTGCTGTATACCTTTATTTTTAAAAATGTGTTTTATTATAGGGGACCGATAAATAAATAGTTCCCTATCGGGAACACTTCATATCGACCTGTTTTTGGAAGGCACTATTTCGACTGGTTTACTGAAAGGCAGTGTTTAACGACAATGTCTACTGTGGGATAATGTTTACATTTTTTTTACTGAGGGCACTGTTTCAATACATACCATTTAATGTAGGACAATGTTTAATCTGACTTGGTTACTGAAGCAGACAGCCCAAAAGATTGTTTGAAATAGGGTATTATTTGCATAGACTCTGTGTCGAGAAGGACACTGATTTACAAGACTGCTTCATAGAATTTCAAAGAATTTACAATGCTGAAGGAGGCCATTCGGCCCATCGAATCTGCACGTGCTCTCGAAAAGAGCACCCCACTCAAGCACACACATCCTCCACCCTATTCCCTGAACCCAAAAATCACAATTAAACGTTTTGTGCACGAAGGGTAATTTAGCATTTCCAACCAAGGAATCCGCACATCTTTGGACTGTGGGAGGAAACTGGAGCACCTCTAAGGAATCCATGCACACACGGGGAGAACGTGTAGACTGCACAAAGACAGTGATCCAAGCCGGGAATCGACCTGGGACCCTGAAGCTGTGACGAAACTGTGCGAACCGCAATCTGCCGTGCTGCCTCTAGCGTGCTCCGTGCTCACTGTGGGGAAATATTTAAACATTTTGTGAATGAAATTCATAAAATAGACCCTGTTAGCAAAAGCGCACAGTTAAACTGCTCTTTTTTTTTTTTTACCGCTGGACTCTGTTTAAATGTACATTTTACGGTGGGGAACTTACATGCGTTCAGTTTATTGTTAGGCACTGTTTCAAGTAATTCCGTTTACAGTACGACCAGGATTCAGTTGACTCTATTCTGTGCGACACTTCATGTGTACTATGTTACTGAAGGACAATCCTAAATGGACTTCCGGGTACGGATTTAATTTGTTATTTTCCACTTGCTGTAGGGTGCTGCTTGAGAATGCCAGTGCGGTATTGTGTGAAGCAAATAATGGCATGATGGGAAAACTAGTCAAGTCTTCTTAGTACAATTGAATTTAAATGGATTTTCACATAACCTAAGGCACAGATTCAAAATACACAGATATACACAGCCGAGGTCGACTTGACCTAAGAACCGAGTGACTCTGAAATTCTAAGATAAGGTGTTTTCATCATGAGACTAAAAGTAGTCTCAATACATACCAAGCTGATCAATTGTCTCTTCCTGTATGTAAACAAGTTAGTCCAGTTCTTAAAACAAAGACAAGATAATGATATGAGACTCCAGTCCCCTAAAGGTCAGCAAGGTTACGCCATTGTAACGATTATTACTTATGTTTTACTTTCGATCAAATTCCTGACCAAGTTGTATTCATGTTATCTTGATCCGATAATGTATAAAAATCGCCTTATTCTTCTGTGAGATCTCAGACTTGGGACGGACTCAGCAGTTTGTACTTGACTGCTTTCCGACTCCAAGTATCAGCCATTACTGCTAGCAGTCAGTTCTAATTCGTAAATAAAGTTCAGTTTTGCTTACCTAATGAATGCTGTTTGAATTTCTCTATCACAGTCAAGACCTAGGGAAAATATTGAATACGCCATTTGGCGCTGCGAGAAACAATCCAATATCCTGAAGTGAGCTTCCATGAGGGACTGAGAAAAAGTGATCAAGGCAACGACCGGAGTAAAGAGACAGACGCCGGCAGAAGGTAAGATTGACCTTGGTCTCTCTCTCTCTCTCGGATCTGTGCTGCGACACCTCATCCCTGACGGAAGTAACTAAACAGGTGACGGTTCTCGAAACTAAATTTGACTCTGAGTACATTCTTTTTGTGTAATTTGACGCAGGTCAGGGACCTTTTTGATCTCGTTTTTCATCCGCATCAGATTTATACAGGCTGTCAATAAGTTTTGGGGTCAGGGACCCTCAGTAATTTTTTGGGGTCAAGGACCCTCCAATTTGATTTGGTAACAGAAATTTTGTTTGAGCGTTTTTTTTTTGCCTGGGGCACATTTTGCTGACATTATGGGACAAACTTTAGATAAAACTAGCAGCAATTCCCCTCATTTTTTCATGTGTTTAGAAACCCCTTCTCAAGAACGTAATATTCGAAGATTGGCTGCAGCGCTGCTTTATACAATAAATTAGGTAACGATATCTGGCCACTAGGTTGCACAGGGATCTTGGAACTTTGACAATAACATTGATGCAGAATTAAAAAAGCAATCTGGAGAAAAAAATGCCGGTTTCAAATTGTTTAATTTTACAGTGGAAAAAACAGTCCATTTAACGCAACGAACAATCACTATTAATGAGTTGGAGAGATAAAGCCCGCAAAAGAGATATTCATGAGTGTGTGAATGGTAAATTGAAAAATTGGGAGACTTTAAAATTGTAATGTGAGCTTTGGGATAGAAAACAGTCAAAACACTAAAAAAAGCAATTCGGCAATAAGAAACCTCCTCTCACCAGACAAATAGGGCTAGCTCGTAAGATTATAGGAAAGGAGGATCCTCCCAGTTGCTCTGGCATGCCGATGTTCCCTTATTCAAGCGATAAGGAAGACGAGGAGAAATTGAACCCTTGACCCCGCCCTCATTTTGCGCTCCCCGGTCTTACAATTCCACTTTCCCAAGTCCTGACTACCACTTCTGATCCCATTACCAATGAAACTCCTGCTAACGTATCCCCCTTAGCGACACGCACTCGGTCACAGACACAAGCCGTAAATATCGAACAACCCTTCTCTACGGAAGACATGATAATTGACTTAGACTTAGACTTAGAACAGTACAGTACAGGCCCTTCGGCCCTCAATGTTGTGCCGAGCCATGATCACCCTACTGAAACCCACGTATCCACCCTATACCCGTAACACAACAACCCCCCCCCTAACCTTACTTTTATTAGGACACTACGGGCAATTTAGCATGGCCAATCCACCTAACCTGCACATCTTTGGACTGTGGGAGGAAACCGGAGCACCCGGAGGAAACCCACGCACACAGGGGGAGGACTCCACACAGACAGTGACCCAGCCGGGAATCGAACCTGGGACCCTGGAGCTGTGAAGCATTTATGCTAACCACCATGCTACCCTGCTGACTAAAAGGTGTTGATTAAAAGATCCACAATAAGGAAATTATAGAAGTGAAGTTAATAAGTTACCAATTTAGAAGCATGCTGGCAATAATAACTAGATTTTAACATTGTTTTTGAACGAAATTTAGTACATCAGATGATGTAAACTGACTACTGCTTGGAATGTTGTACTGGCCTTATTATGATAACAAGTGGTTCTTCTAAAGGACAACAAAATGCGTATTCAAATTGTTTTTAAACTAATGGCAAAACATTCATAATTCCTCTTGCAAATGTTCCCAAAGTTGTTCAGTTCACACTATATCAATTTAAAAGAAAGTAACTTTACAAATAAGAGTAATTGAAATATGAATAAGTTTTTAGATTGCGTGAAAAGACGTAAATGGCATCACGCCAAGTTCTCTGCCCCTTAGATTCTGCAGGAAACATTAACCATTTCAGCAGACAGTTGGTCTTTACTGAATTGACAAACGAAGAAATACATCTCAGAGAACAGCTAATGCCTCTAAGATTAATCAGTGCAAATTGACTTAAATGGAATAACACAGAAAGTTTTCGAAAGAGAATGAAAAATGTTTTTGTTCAAAATTTGTCCCCAAGGACAAGGGCTGAATCCAAGAGAGAGAACGAGAGACAGAGGAAGAGATTGAAGCAGAGTGAGAGAGCCAGTAAAAGAGACAGGAACTGTTAGAGAGAGCGAAAGAGAGCGAGTCAGGGAGAGGCAGAGATGGAGAGGTAGGCAGGTAAAGAGAAAGAGCAACAAGAGTTCCAAAGACAGACAGAGTTATGTAGAGAGGGAGAGAGATAGATAAGAGAGAGGGAAATAATTCATATTTCATTTTTCAGACTTTGACTTTAAAAATTATGTTTCAAGCTGTGATTATTTGAAAGAGGTAAAGAGATATCGATGCCAACATAGTCCTTGTTATTGCCTGAAACCTTCGCGATAAAAGGTTCCCGTTAACTTTGTAAGGCGGGTGGCACATAATCTTTACGGTGTCATCTTCGAGCTGTTAATTGGTTTGTACGGAGCGCGATTACTCCGTGATTTAAATTATAATCTCCTGCAGATGCGGATAACTCTGCTTAATAACACATAAACAGGGCAAAAAGCGTGCGGACCCTGACATAAAACATCACACACGTAATTTCCTTAATCAATTGTTAAAATTGTAATCGGAAGGACCATCTGGCATCAGACAAAGTGTGCAATGGGCAAAACATTAGATACAACTTTTTTAAATGGCAGCGTACTGCAAACGCTGTGTGAACAACTAAAGACCTATCAACAGTAAAAGAAGCTCAACAAGTGATTTGGGAAAATAATAGGGCGTCAACTGCTAAAAAGCTGGTTGCTCTGTGGAGAGAATATTGTCCAAAATTGAAGGATGCTTCCTTGTTAGCCAGCTGGCAGGATAAATAATTTAAATTGAGTATAGAATTGACAGGTCTTGAAAACGGAATGCGCATATGGAAAAGAACCAAGTTAGGCTATCCACCTTGATTAAGAAAGTTGCTAAAACACTCCATTAGTTTTTGTTCAGGAATATCTGAGGATAACAAATCTCCCAAAATGAAAAAAAGGGGAGCAAAGTCAAAACAAGATTACGGTTAGGAACTTAACAATGGATTCTTGTCTAAAATAACTTCAGATCGTTTCAGGCTGTCCAGATAGACTCAGCGGTGGTTCAGTTAATTTGAAATAAAGAGAAATAATAAACATCCAGTAATGTCTCTTTCCAAAAAAACTGGTTAAATAGCAAATATTGAAAATTGACTGAAATATGTCCCACTTATAGCCATCTCGCAGTAAAGATGTACAACAACTAACGGCACCTGACCTTATTAGGCAGACAGACACTGCAAATTTGGAGCGGTAATACGGTGCATTGATAATGGTATGTTTATAGAACTGTCTCAAATACGAAGTCACCAGCTGCAGAATTTAATAACTTCTGTGCCTGCGCCTGATTGCTCTGTGTTCTATGCTGGCAGCTAACGTTAACCCTCAGTACCACTGTTTAAAACACCCGATAGAGTCCAGATGAGAGAATATAGTGACCCAAGCCTTGATAACCGCATTACTATATCACCTATCCCGCAGGTCCAGCTTCGAAACTTTCCCCTATTCACTACTCCACAGTGGTGGTCGATTGATTTTGATCCCTCACACTTTTCACCTCCCTTAGATACTCCCAATCCACATGTCACTCTTTGCTACGATCATACAGCAACCTCGCCCGATTTGGAGAGCATTTACCAAGACAAAAGAAGGGTCTGCCTTTCTTGTCGATTTACCCCACAGCCTATGGCGTCAGTCGAGACTTATGTCACCCCACGTGACCCTTTCTGTCAATGACGGCTACAGTGCCAAGTCCTTGGGATTTCTGGCAGCTGCACAAAGAGGACAAGCTGATCCTTTCCTTAATGATAGTCAAACCCTACCCGCAGGCACTTTAGAATGTGTTAAACGCCCATTTGTCCTCATTGGCACACTGCACCATCATCATTCAACCCAATCTACAACTTTTGAACTACCCGCAGATTTATGGGCAGCCTCCAAACACGAAGTTGGTCTCACTAATGTCCCTCCCGTTGTTATTAGAATCAAACCTGATATGCCTTTGCCCTCAATTTCACTGTAACCTTTGCGGTCCGAGGCTGAAGTAGGAGTCTCGGTCATGATTCAATCGTTCCTTCAACAGGGAATTCTGATTCCGTGCCAACCGCCCTGTAACACCCCGATTTTTCCAGTTCCTAAGATAGGTAGACCATCCGAATGGCGTTTGGTCACTCCAAGTTAGCGGCATTAGCACCTCCTGGTGGCTCCACCATCATTCAATATGTTGATGATTTACTACTTGCCAGACCTGATTTCATCGCAAACCAGCGTGACACTATTTACCTGCTCCTCCGTCTCCATTCATTGGGATATGTGATCCCGCCCGCTAAAGTTCATAAAGGCCAACGACAGGTCAAACTTTTGGATGTCCTAATAAGTGCTCCCTTAACGCTCCCTTACTCAAGAACGCATTACTCCTATATTGCAGACCCCATTTCCTACATCGCTCAAGCAGGTGCCAGCCTTTTTAGGATTAGTGAACTTTTGCAGACAATGGATTCCTAATGTTACTTTGCATACTAAAGAATTAACTCCGTACTCCTCTCAAAATGCTCCTCTTAAGTTTGAACTACCTGATTCAGCAAAGCTATCTTTTATTACTCTGAAAAATGCCCTGGCTACCGCCCCAGCGCTAGGACGACCGATGTATGACAGACCTTTTCACCCAAATTCTTACTGCTGTCCATTTGTTAGTCCAGGCAGCCTCTAATCTAACCCTTCATCAACCAGTACAATTGCATACTTCACACTATCGTGGCTCTCCTAACGTCTCAGCAAACCCAGCATCTGACTCAAGCGCGCTTGAGCCGCTATGAGGTTTCACTATTGCAAAACCCCTACCTCTCTTTTCATTATTGTTCATCCTTAAATCCTGCTGTGTTCCTCGAACAGCCCCCCGATAACATTAACCACCACCCGATTGTTTGCTTCGGAACCACTTCCTTACCGCACCTCGCCTAGATTTAACAGACAGGCCTATTGATAATCCGGATCTAATTTTTTATGTTGATGGCAGTTCTTCCATTTCCCCATTTGGCGTCCCACAGTCGGTATATGCCGTGGTAATCGACACTGACGTACAGGAAGCAGCAGCCTTCCAGACCCCTGTCTCTGCACAAAAGACCAAGCTATTCGCCCTTACTCAAGCATGTATTTTGGCCACAGACAAAAGTACTAATGTTTACACTGATTCTAGGTATGCCTTTGGCGTGACCCCATGATTTTGGCCGACTCTGGCAACAGCGAGGTTTTCTCACCTCTGTGGGAATTCCCATTCAAAATGCTCTTTGGGTTAAAAATTTCCTCGATGCTATTCATCTTCCCCGTCAATTGGCAGTTATTAAATGTGTTGCGCACACGAAGGGTGACACTCCTGTTCAAATTAGGAAATGCCCATGCTGATTCAGCTGCTAAAACTGCAGCTTCATCAACCTCTTTAATTGTTCCCATTGGGGCTAATCAGGCTTTAAACCAGGTACCTGCACTGCGGACGAAGGGCACGCCAGAGATAGCTGAAGTTCAAAATTTGCAGAGGGATGCCTCTGATTCTGGGCGAACACGATGGAAGTCAATGGGGTGTTCGCACTCCTTGACACGAGACCTCTGGCTGACTCCAGTTGGTCAAGTTTGTATTCCGAATTCTTTATTGCCATTACTTGTTGATTATTTGCATTCTTGTACCCATCTTGGCAAGGAGGGAGTGGTACAGCTACTCCTAAAAACTTGGTGGCACCCAGATTTGAATACAGCAGCGCAAACGCGGCTGGATCGATGCGTCATTTGCATGAAACATAATAAGGGTAAAGGTATTAAATGCCCTCCGGGAACCACCCCCTTGCCAGATGATCGTTTTGCTTGTATACAGCTTGATTTTATCGAATTGCCAAAAGCACAGTGCTATAAATATTGTTTAGTAATAATCAATGTGTTTAGTAAATGGATTGAAGCCTTCGCCACCACTAATTGTACGGCACATACAGTAGTGAAGTTGTTGTTAACGGAAGTCAGTCCTTGTTTTGGGGTACCCAAAATAGTGAGCTCAGACAATGGACCACATTTTGTAGCTCGGATCAATACTGAATTGTGCAAAGCCCTTGTAATTAAACAGCAACTGCACTGCGCGTATCACCCGCAGGCCGCAGGAATTCTGGAAAGAGCCAACGGGACTTTAAAAGAAAAATTATCTAAATTAACTGAAGAAACTGGGTTAAATTGGCTAAAAGTATACCCTTGGCACTGTTTCACATGCGAGTGACTCCCCATTCGCAGACCGACTGTCAGCTGCAGAGATAGTCTATGGTCGGCCAATGAGGACTCCCTGAGATGCCCATGAAAAACCCCTAGAGGGAGTAGACCATGTGATGGGGGAACAAATGCAGAACTATTTGAATCAATTAACACTTTCTTTGAAGTTTCTTCACTCAGGTAAAACAGGCACATCTCCCAGTAACAACAGGGACAGCCGTCCCTCGATATCCAGTGGTCAAACCCGGAGACCTCGTGTTGGTAGAAAAACTGGGACAGAAAGAAACTAGGGCAACGCTGGAGCGGACCATTCCTCATACTACTGACGACGCCAACTTCGGTCAAACTTGAAGGACGTTCAAGTTGGATACATCTATCCGATTGCAAGAAGATAGTCTCCAACCCAGACGAGAACACAGGATGAAGATCTTCAGTATAATATTTGGACTTTCTGGACTACTTCGCCTTAATGGCCACTCGGTAGTAAAAAAACGAACTAAACGAGACCTGCCTTCCAATACCTATTTACATATGTCATATCTTTACGCCGAAAAATTGAATATTAGCAAGTGCTAGGTTTGTACCCACATCCCCGTCCATTCGAGGGAAGGAATACCTCTCCAATCCCTCCTCTTTCATACCGCAGAGACAGTTGAATGGATTTTACGACAAAATCAAACAGGAATCGGGGTGATAGGGGGAATATTAAAATACAGAGATCTGCTGACTATGACATGACTACATTTTCAGCTTCGTATCAACCTAACTATAATCATGCCCTGACTCCACCCTCCCTCACTGTCCACTCATATAACGTTCAAGGTTCATATATAGGTATATCAGGAACAAAAGCATGACTCGAGTAAGATTAGGGCCAATCAAGGATAGTAGTGGAAAGCTGTGTGTGGAATCAGAGGAGATAGGGGAAGCGTTAAATGGATATTTGTAGTCAGTGTTTACACTGGAGAAAGACAATGTTGTCGAGGAGAACACTCAGGTTCAGTCGACCAGGCTAGATGGAATTGATTTTCAAAAGGAGGAGGTGTTAGCAATTTTGGAAAATGTCAAAATAGATAAGTCCCCTGGGCCAGATGGGATTTATCCTAGGATTCTCTGGGAAGCCAGGGAGGAGATTGCAGAGCCTTTGTCCTTGATCTTTATGTCGTCTTTGTCGACAGGAATAGTGCCGGAAGACTGGAGGATAGCAAATGTTGTCCCCTTGTTCAAGAAGGGGAGTAGAGACAACTCTGGTAAATATAGACCTGTGAGCCTTACTTCGGTTGTGGGTAAAATGTTGGGAAAGGATACAAGAGATAGGGTTTATAATCATCTTGAAAAGAACAAGTTGATTAGCGATAGTCAACACGGTTTTGTGAAGGGTAGGTCATGCCTCACAAACCTTATTGAGTTTTTTGAGAAGGTGACCAAACAGGTGGATCAGGGTAAAGCTGTTTTATCTTGTATACTGTAGGGCACTGTTTACTTTTCTTTGTATACACGGGCATCAGGTACGGTTTAGTTTTGCCTTAATTATTGTTGGTCTCCGTTTAATTTTACCTTAGTTATTGCTCGTCTCTGTTTTATTTTACATTGCTTACTGCAGGGCACTGTCTGTATAACCTTGTTTAATGTTTAAACACTATTAAACACTTAGACACTGTTTAATGTTACCTTTTTTGCTGCAGGGCCCTGATTAATTTTACCGTGTTTAATGGAACGCTCTATTTACTATTATCTTTGTTTACTCTAGGACTCTGTTTAATATTACTTTGTTTTCTGTTGGGAACTGTTTAATTTTACCTTGTTTACTGAAGGCAGTTTTTAATTTTACATTGTTTACTGTGGGGCACACTTTAATCTAACCTTGTTTCCTTTTACGCTCAGTTTAATTGTACCTTGTTTTCTCTAGAGCACAGTTTAATTTTACCGTGCTTAATGTATGGCTGTGTTTAATTTTACCGTGTTTTCTCTCGGTTTCTGCTATTTTTTCCTTGTTACTGATGCGCTCTATTTAATTTTCGACCTTTTCCTGTGGGGCATTGTTTATTGTTCCCTGATGAAGAGTAGGACTGTTTAATTTTCCCTTTTTTACAGTAGAACACTGTTTAATTTTGCCTTGTTTACTTTCGGGCTCCGTTTAATTTTACATTCTTTACTGTCGGGTTCTATTTCAGCTTCCATCATGTACTGTACGGATCTGCTTAATTTTACTTCGTTTTCTGTAGTGCACTGTTTAACTGTTTGTTTATGGTAAGGCTCTGATTAATTAAACCTTGTTTACTGAGGGGCACTGTTTAATTTTACATTGTTTACTGTCGGGCTCTGTTTAAATTTACTTCGTTTGCTGTAGTGCACTGTTTAATCTGTCCTTGTTTATGCCGAGGCTCTGATTAATTAAACCTTGTTTACTGTGGGGCACTGTTTAATTTACCCTGATAATTGTAGGGCTCTGCTTACCTTTATCTTGTAAGAAGTCTAACAACAACAGGTTAAAGTCGAGCAGGTTTTTTTTTCAAACACTCCCTTTCGGAGAACTGCTCCTTCCTCAGGAGATTCACCTCAGTGTTGAGGAAGGAGCAGTGCACCGAAAGCTAGTGTTTGACACAAACCTGTTGGACTTTACCATAGAGTTGTAAGACTTCTCACTGTGCTCACCACAGTCCAACGCCGGCATCTCCACATCATAACTTTACCTTGTTTACTGGAAGTCTCTGTTTAATGTTGCCTCCTTTACAGTACGGCACTATATAATAGAACATAGAACATAGAACAGTACAGCACAGAACAGACCCTTCGGCCCTCGATGTTGTGCCGAGCAATGATCACCCTACTTAAACCCACGTAACCCGTATACCAACAATCCCCCCCATTAACCTTACACTACGGGTAATTTATCATGGCTAATCCACCTAACCCGCACATCTTTGGACTGTGGGAGGAAACCGGAGCACCCGGAGGAAACCCACTCACACACGGGGAGGACGTGCAGACTCCACACAGACAGTGACCCAGCCGGGAATCGAACCTGGGACCCTGGAGCTGTAAAGCATTGATGCTAACCACCATGCTACCGTGAGGCCTCACGGTACATAGAACAGTACAGCACAGAACAGGCCCCTCGGCCCTCGATGTTGTGCCGAGCCATGATCACCCTACTCAAACCCACGTATCCACCCTATACCCGTAACACAACTCCCCCCCCCACCTTAACCTTACTATTGGGACACTACGGGCAATTTAGCATGGCCAATCCACCTAACCCGCACATCTTTGGACTGTGGGAGGAAACCGGATAATGTTACCTTTATTGAATAATGTTACCTTTATTCCATGTTATTCTAATTGGCACTCTTTAATTTTTACATGTTTACTGCAGGGCACTGTTAAATTTTACCTCGTTGACTGTCGTGCACAGTTTAATCTAACGTTATTTTCTTTTGCGCTCTGTTTAAATTTACCGAGGATTCTGTAGGGCACAGTTTAATTTTACCGTGTTTACAATAAGACAGTGTTTAATTTTACCGTGTTTACCCTCAGGCTCTGTTATTTTTTCCTTGTTTACTGCAGAACTCTGTTTAATTTTGCCTCGTTGAATTTAGGGCACGAATTAATTTTGTTTGCTCCTGGGTTCTGTTTACGTTTAGACTCATTCCTGTAGGGCAGCGTTTATTTTCCCGTGTGTGCAGTAGGACACTAGTTAATTTTCCCTTATTTACTGTCGGGATCTGTTTAATCTTACCCTCTTCCTGCAGGGCTCTGTTTAATTCCACCTTATTTAATCTTCTGATCCGTCAACTTTCCCCTATTTATTGCAGGTGTCTGTTTAATTTGACCTTGTTTACTGTCGGCCACCGTTTGTATAACCTTGTTTAGTGTAGGACACTGGTTAATTTTATGTTGATTACTGAAGTGCTCTCTATAATTTTATCTTTGTTTATTGTCTTTTACTGGTTAATATTACCTTGTTTACTGCAGGTCTCTGTTTAATTTTAACTTGATTACTGCAGATCTCAGTTTAATATTACCGTGTTTTCTGTCGGGGACTGTTTAATTTTACCCTGTTTACTGTCACGCTCTGTTTAATTTTATCTTGTTTAATGTCGGGCTCTGTTTCAGTTTACTTCGTTTACTGTAGGGAACTGTTTAATGTTACCTTATTTGCTGTCGGGGACAGTTTTATGTTACCTTGTTTACTGTGAACGAACAATTTTACGTTGTTGCTGTAGGGCGCTGTTTGCTTTACCTCCTATATTGCGGGGTCCAGTTTAATTTACCCTTGTTTGCTGTAGGGCTCTGTTTAATTTTACCTTCTTTACTATACGGCTCTGTCAAATTTTACTTGTTTACTCCTGGGCTCTGTTACATTTAAACGTGTTTACTGCAGGGTTCTGTTTAATTTTTACCGTGTTTAGAGTAGTGAACTGTTTAGATTTACCTTGTTACTGTAGGTCACTGTTTAATTTGACCTTGTATACTTCAGGGTGCGTTTTAATTTTACCGTGTTTCTTGTAGGGATCCGTTCAATTTTATCTTGTTTACTGGAGGGCTTTGTATATTTTTTCCTTGTTTATTTTAATGCTCTTTTTAATTTTACTTTTTTTTTTCTCGGGCTTTTAAAATGTTACCTTGTTTACTGAAGGGCACTGTTTAATTATGCCTTGTTTACAGAGGGGAATTGTTTAGTTTTACATTGTATCATGTAGGGCTCTGTTTAATTTTACTGGGTTGACTGGAGGGCACTGTTTAAATAGTCCTTGTTTATTTTAAGGCCCTGTTTAATTTAATAACGATGTTTACCGTAGGGCTCAGATTAGTTTTACCTTGTTTACTGTTCAATTTTACATTGTAAGAAGTCTTTCAAAACCAGGTTAATGTCCGACAGATTTGTTTCAAACACTAGCTTTCGGAGCACTGCTCCTTCCTCAGGTGAATGATGAGGTCTGTTCCAGAAGCATATATATAGGCGACATAAAAGATGCATGACAATGCTTTGAATACGAGGATTTGCAGGTAATTGCAGCTGTACAGATCTAGAAGTAGGGGTAACGCCAGGTGAAATAGATATGAATTGTCTCAAACTGGGACAGTCGGTCGGATTTCGAAAGCACGGCCTGAAGTTGGCGGATGAATGTAATGCGACAGGAATCCAAGGTCCCGGTTGAGGCCGATCTCATGTGTGCGGAACTTGCTATAAATTTCAGCTCGGCGATTTTGGGTTGTTTACATTATTTCATTGTTACATTGTTACATCGTAATTTCACCTTATTTACTGTCATGCCCTGTTTAATTTCACCTTGTTTACTGTCACGCTCTGTTTAATTTTACCTTGTTTACTGTCGGGAACTCTTTAATTTTACGGTGTTCACTGTGTGGCTCTGTTCAATTTTTCTTTGTTTTATGTAAGGCACTGATCAAATTAACCAAGTTTACAGTAGGACACTGTTTAATTTTGCCTTTTATAGTGTAGGGCGGTGTTTAATTTTGCAGCGTACCCTGTGGGGCACTGTTTAATTTTACTTGCTTTACTCAGTAAGTGCCGCTTGAAACAATTTGACATTGTTTAGTGTCGGACTCTGTCTAATTTTTCCTTTTTTACAGTAGGGCACTGATTACATTTTCCTTGTTTACTGTAGGGGTCTCTTCAATTTTTCTTTGTTTTCTGTAAGGCACTGATCAATTTAACCAAGTTTTATAGTAGGGCACTGTTTAATTTTACCTTGTATATTGTCGGCCTCTGTTTAATTTTACTTTGTTTACTGTAGAGCACTGATTACTTTTACCCCTTATCCACTGTTTAGTTGTACCATGATGACTGTGGGGCTTTGTTTAATTTTACTTCGTTTACTGTGGGGCTCTGTTTAATTTTACCCAGTTTACTGTTTGGCTTGGTTTACTTTTACCGTGTTTATTGTAGGGCTCCGCTTATATTTTCCTTGTTTACTTTTAGACTCTGTTTAATTTAACGTTGTTTCCAGTGAAGATCTGTTTAATTTAATCTGTTGTACTGCAGGGCTCTGTATGATTTGGCAGAGTTTACTGTAAGGCTCTGTTTAATTTTACCTTGTTGCTGTAGGGGTCTGTTTGACTTAACCTAGTTTACTGTCGGGCTCTGTTTAATTTTCCTTGTCTACTGTACTACACTGTTTAATTTTGCCTTGTTTACTGTACTACACTGTTTAATTTTGCATTGTTTACTGTACCACGCTGTTTAATTTTGCCTTGTTGACTGGGGGGCTTTGGTTAATATTACTTTGTTTGCTGTGGGGCTTTGTTTACTTTTCCTTGTTTACTCTAGGGCTTATAATTAATTTTAACTCGTTTACTGCAGGACATTGTTTAATTTTCCTTGTTTACTGCAGAACACTGTTTAATTTTAACTCATTTACTGTCGGGCACTGTTTAATTTTACCTTGTTTACTGTCACGCTCTGTTTAATTTTACAGCGTACGTTTTAGGACAATGTTCAATTTTATGTTGTTTGTTCAGTTTGTGCCACGAAAACATTGTTGATGACTTGTTCCATCACTTTAATGATGATGTAGAGGATACTGATAGGGCAAGAATTGTCTGGTTTGGATTTGTCCTCCTTCGTACATCCTGGACAGACTCGGGCAATTTTCAACATTGCCCGGTAGATGCCACTGCTGTAGTTGAATCGGAGCAGCTTGGCTAGGGGGGCGCATGTACTATTGCCAGGATGTTATCAGGGCCCATAGCTTTTGGAGTATCCTGTGCCCTGTATTTATGGAGCCTGCTCCTCCAGTGTGTTATTTCATAGTCCACCACCATTGATGGCTGTATGTGGAAGGACTGGAAGAGATTAAATCTGATGTGTTTGTTGTGGAATCACTTAGCCCTGCCTATTACTTGCTGCTTATACTATTGAGGACGAAACTAGTCCTGTGCTGCTGCTTCACCAGATTGGCACCTCATTTTTTGGTGTTCCTGATTTTGCTCCTGGCATTCTCTCCCGCACTCTTCATTGGAGCGGGGTTGATCCCCTGTCTCGGTGGTAATGTTAGATTGAGGGACATGCCGGACGATGAAGTTGCAGATTGTGGTTAAATACAATTCAATTGGCGGCCCACATCACCTCATTGATGCCCAGTCGTGACTTCCCAGATCTCTTCGGATTATCTACCATTTTGCACGGTGGTAGTGCCACACAACACGATGGAGGATACCCTCATTTTGATTACAGGATCTTGTCCCAACAAGGACTAGGTGGTGGACACTTCTACCGATACTGATATGCACAGGCGCATCTACAGCCGGTAGATTAGTGAAGATGAGGTCAACTATGTTTTTCCCAGTTGGTTCCCTCTCCACCTGCTGCGGTCCCAGTCGAGCAGCTATGACGGACAGTTTGGTCTGCAGTGGTGCTGCACGCTTGGTGATAGACATTGAACTCCCCAGCCAGAGTTTATTCTGTGCCCTTGCCACCCTGGGTATTCCTGCAAGTGGTTATTTACACTTTAGAAGTACTGATTCATCAGCTTATGGTAGCTGGTACGTCGTAATCAGGACGAGGGTTCCATGGCCATATTAAATCTGAATCCATGAGACTTCATGGGCTCCAGAGTCCATGTTGAGCACTCTCGGGCAGTTCCCTCCTGTCTGTATATGACTGTGCCGCCACCTATGCTGGGGTTGTCCTGCTGTTGCGACAGATCATACCCAGGGATGGTGATAGCGCCGTTTACGATATTGCTTGTAAGGTATAATTATGTGAGTATGGCTATGCCAGGAGGCTGATTAACTAGTCCGTGAAACAGCTAGCCCTAATTTGGCACAGGAAGACTTTGTAGGGTCAGCAGAGCTGGGTTTGCCTTGTCTTTTCTTGTGCATGTTTCGATGCCGCCTTGTCTGTCCAGTTTAAGTTTATTTATGTGCCTTTATCGCTGTTCAATTAGCTTTCAGAGGGCATTTAATTGGCAACAACATTGCTGAAGCTCTCGTGTCACGTTTGGGCCTGACCAGGTAAGTACAACAATTTATATCCCTAAATACAGGATATTCGTGAACCAGAAGAATTTTTCAACAATCGACAATGCTTTCAGTGTCATCATTAGACTTTTATTTCCAGGTATCTGTTGTGTTTTAAATTCCAACAACTGCTGTGGTGGGAATCGAATCCGGGTCTCCACTTTATCAACCTGGGTCTTTGTATTACTAGTGCAATAACATTCCACTACGTCGGCGCCTAATCAAAACCTGAAATCCATCTCTATCTGTCCAATAACCCTATCTGCTCAGATAACATATCGCTGCAACAGGAAGGCTGGGGTCATGTCTGTGGGCTAAATAAAGGTGTTCCGCCAAGTTGTCACCCAGTCTACGTTTAATCTCCCAAATGCATAGGATACGGTAATAAGAACGTAAGAATTAGGAACAGGAGTAGGCAATCTGACCCATCGACCTATTCAATGAGATCATGGCTGACCTTTTTTCGACTCAGCTCCACTTTCCGGCACAAACACTTAATCCTTTTATTCATCAAAGAACTATCTATCTCTATCTCATCCCGTGAAATGAGACAGGATTTATTAATGATCTCATAGTTAGGGATCCTCTCGGAAGGAGCGATCACAATATGGTGGAACTTAAAATAGAGATGGAGGTGAAGGTGATGTTAAACACTAGTGTTTTGTGCTTAAACAAGGGAGATGACAATGGGATGAGAGAAGAGCTAGCTAAGGTAGACTGGGAGGAAATACTTTATGGTGAAACAGTTGAGGAAAAGTGGAGAACCTTCCAAGCGATTTTTCACAGTGCTCAGCAAATGTTTATCCCAACAAAAAGGAAGGACGGTAGGAAGAGGTAAAATCGACCGTGGGTATCTAAGGAAATAAGGGATATTATCAAATTGTAGGGAAAGGCATACAAAGTGGCAACGTTTAGTGGGAGACTAGAGGACTGGGAAATCTTTATGGGGCAACAGAAAACTACTAAAAATGCTATAAAGAAGTGTAAGATAGATTATGAGAGTAAACTTGCTCAGAATATTAAAACAGATAGTAAAAGGTTCTACAAATATTTCAAACAAAAAGGAGTGGCTAAGGTAAATATTGGTCCTTTTGAGGATGAGGAGGAGATGTAATAATGGGAGATGAGGAAATGGCTGAGGAACTGAACATGTTTTTTGAGTCGGTCTTCACAGTGGAAACACAAATAACATGCCAGTGACTGAACGAAATGAGGCTATGACAGCTAGGGACCTTGAGATGATTGTTATCACTCAGGAGGAAGTGATTGACAAGCTCATGGTGCTAAAGGTAGATATGTCGCCTGGCCGTGATGAAATGTATCCCAGAGTGCGACAGGAGATAGCTAGGTAAATTGCACTAGTGATAATTTACCAATATTCGCAAGACTCTAGGTGGTCCGGCGGATGGGAAATTCGCAAACGTGACACGACTGTTTAAAAATGGAGGTAGGCAGAAAGCGGGTAATTATATGCCAGTGAGCTTAACTTCGGTAGCAGGGAAGATGTTGGAATCTGTCATCAACGAAGAAATAGCGAGGCATCTGGATATACATTGTCCCATTGCATGGGTTCAAAAAGGGCAGGTCGTGCCGAACAAATTTAGTGGAAATTTTTTGAGGACATTACCAATGCAGTCGATAACGGGGATCCAATGTATGTTGTATATTTAGATTTCCACAAAGGCTTTGACAAGGTGCCACACAAAAGGTTGCTGCATCCGATAACGATGCATGGCAGTAAGGCTGAAGTAGCAGCATGGATAGAGGATTGGTTAATTAATAGAATGCAAAGAGTGGTTGGCTCTCTGGTTGGCTATCAGACGTCCGTGGTGTCCCTCATGGATCAGTGTTGGGACAACAATTTTTCACAATTTACAGAGATGATTTGGGGACCAAGGGCAATGTGCCAAGTTTCAAGACGACACTAAGATGAGCGGTAAAGCAAAACGTGCAGAGGATACCGGAAGTCGGCATAGGGTTTTGGATAGGTTAACTGAATTGTCCTACTTCAGGTTAACTGAATTAACACTATTCACAGTGACAGCTCCAGTTTTATAAAGTTGTATTCTGTTGTTTACAGAGACTGATCCACTGTTCTAACATTTCAATCTATTGTACACAGTGACAGCTCCATTTTTCTTAAATGGCAATCTATTTTTCACGGCCGTACCTCCAATGTTCTGACATTGCAATTTGTTATTCACTGAAAGACCTCCATTGTTCTGAGCGAGCAAACATTATTCATACAGGTAGTTCCACTTTTTGGATATTGCAATCTTTGTTTCCCAGAGGTAGCTACACTGTTCAGACATTGCAATCTATTGTTCAGACAGACAGCGCCGCTCTTCTGACACTACACTGAATTTTTCACAGTGATAGCTCACTGGCCTAAATCGCTGGCTTTTAAAGCAGACCAAGCAGGCCAGCAGCCCGGTTCGATTCCCGTACCAGCCTCCCCGGACAGGCACCGGAATGTGCCGACTAGGGGCTTTTCACTGTAACTTCATTGAAGCCTACTCGTGACAATAAGCGATTTTCATTTCATTTCATTTCAATGTGCGAACAATGCAATCTATTGTTCACAGAGAGAGTCCTCCGTGATAATATTCCCAACTGTTGCTCACAGAGACAGCTCCACTGTTCTGTCCTTGCAATATGTTCTTAAAAGATGCAATTCCAGGGCAGCACACTGCGGCAATGGGTTAGCACTGATCTTTCACGGCAGCGAGGTCCCAGGTTCGAAACCGGCTCTGGGCCACTGCCCGTGTAGATTTTGCACATTCTCATTGGTCACTCTAAATTAAATTAAAAAGATACCAGTCACTGTTCTGCCATTCGAATCTGTTCTTCACAGGGATAGCACAACTTTTCTGGCATTACAATCTATTTATCACTGAGGGAACTCCACTGTTCTGAGATTGGAACCTATAGTTCACACAGTCTTCTTCACTGTTCTAACATTGCAATCTGTTGTTCAAAGTGACCGCTCCAATATTATGATATTGCGATATCTTGTTCAAAGAGACAGGTCCGCAGTTCGGTAATGCCAAACTGTTGTTCACAGAGACAACTCCACCGTTTTACATAGATACATATATATAGAAGATAGGAGCAGGAGAAGGCCGATTGGCCCTTCGAGCTTGCTCCGCCATGCATCACGATCATGCCTGATCATCCAACTCAATCGCCTAACCTGCTTTCTCCCCATAGCCCTTCGATCCCATTCTCCCCAAGTGCAACATCCAGCCGCCACTTAAATATATTCAAAGTTTTGGTATCAACAACTCCCTGTGGCAATGAATTCCACTGGCACACCGTTATTGGTGTGAAGGAATGTCTCCTTATCTCTGTGCGAAATTTTCTGTGAGTGCTGAATTTGGGTGCCTTTATGTGCTATTGACACGTTGTTGACTGAGGGATATATATATTTTTGTAAATTTAGAGTACCCAATTATTTCTTTTCCATTTAAGGGGAAATCGTAGCGTGGCCAATCTACCTAAGCTGCACATCTTTGGGGTGTTGAGGTGAAACCCACGCAGACACGCCGAGAATGTGCCACCTCCACACGGACAGGGACCGCCGGTATTCGAACCAGTGTCCTCAGCGCCGAAGGCAGAATTGATAATTATTGTGCCATCGTGCTTCCCAGACTGAGGGATATTAATGCTTCATTTGTATCTGAAGTCTAGTTTTACATTTATTTAGTTCATCAACCTAAAAGTTTCTGTTTGGTTTTAGAAGAAGGTGAGTTTTTAGTCAGCTTCAAACAGACCTACTTGTAGCTACTTGCAGCTGGAGCTTGTTCGGTAGTGAATTGCGTTAGGCCAGTTTTCAGAGGCTAGTGCACAATATAAAAGTGAGCCAGCCACAGTGCAGCGTATGTTTGCACTCAGTGCTAAATCTGGGTGCATTTGTGTGCTATAGAGATTTATTTTGTGACTAAGGGAGTTAAGTGAGGAAGGAGCAACGTGCTTATTTCTTTTCATTTCTCAAACAGCGAGGAAGAAGCTGGGGTTTGCAGAGAGTGCAGCTGCCTGGGAGCAGAGTCGGACGGCAGAGTTCCAGTTGGTCTAAAGGGCAGTTACATTCTGTTAGGTAAGAGCTGCTTGTTTCTGATTTTTTTTTTAATTTTTAAAAAATTTGTTTTTTGTATTTGTTTTGTTTTATGGGGGCAGCAGGCTTTATTTGTATGATTTCGCAGAATCAATTTCAGAGGGTTCACTTGGGAGAGTAGCAAACGTATATATGTTTATTTTCTTTTTAATGGGCCTTCAGGTTGTTTAATCTTTTTTCTCCCCTTTATGTCTATTTGTGAATTGAGATCAGAGGGAATGGAGGCTACGGCAGTTGCATGCTCCTCCGGTAGGATGTGGGTAGTGAGGGCTACCACCGGTGTCCCTGCTGACTATACCTGCGGAAAGTGTACCCAACTCCAGCTCCTCAAAGAAAGCGTTGGGGAACTGGATCTGGAGCTGGATTAATTTCGGATCATTCGGGAGGCGGATGGGGTAATAAAGAAAAGTTACAGGGAGGTAACCACACCCAAGGTACAGGACAACAGTAGCTGGGTGACAGTCAATGGAAGGAAAACGAACGGGCAGGCAGTGCAGAGACCTTTCGTGGCCGTTCTACTTCAAAACAGGTATACCGTTTTGAGCGGTTTTGTTGGGGAGGGGTGACATATCAGAGAAAGGCCCTTGCGGCCAGGTCTCGAGCACTGAGCCTGGCTCTGTAGCTCAGAAGCGAAGGGGGAGAGTTGAAAAGAAATAGTGACAGGAGAACAATGGTTCAGGGTATAGACAGCAGATTCTGGGGTCGCGTGCAAGACACCCGGAAGGTTCGTTGCCTCTCGGGTGCCAGGGCCAAGCATATCTCGATTCGTTCTCACAGGATTCTTAAGGGGTAGGGTCAGTAACCAGAAATCGCGGTGCAAATAGGCACCAACGACATAGCTAAGAAAACGGGTGAGGAAAAAAAAAGTGATTTCGCTTGGAAGCTAAAGAATGGGGCGAGCAGGACAAGGTAAGAGGTTTTTGTTTTTGATTTTTTTTTAACATAAAAAAATCTATCTTATCTACTCCCTTCATAATTTTATTTGTTTCTATAAGATCCCCCCGCATATTTCAAAAATAAATTTCAACGAGTACAGTCCCAGGCTACTCAACTTCTCCTCGTAATACAACCCCACAAACACTGGGATTAACCCAGTAAATCTCCTCACAAATCTGCCAGCGCCAGTACGTCCTTTCTCAGATAAGGATACCAAAACCTAACACAATACTCTAGGTCTGGCCTCACTAACACCTTATACAATTGCAACATAACCTTCCTCGACATTAACTCCAATCCTGATCTCAGGATTGATACCGGTGCCACATGTAAGTGAGGTAAGGAACAGTGAGAGAGTGCAGCTGAATACTTGTCTACAGCGCTGTTGCAGGAGAGAAGGCGTCAGTTTTTTGTGGATCATTGGGATATCTTCTGGGGAAGGTGGGACATTCAGTACATGAAGGATCAACCTAACCAGGAGGGTCACTAATATCCTGGGTTCGAGGTTTGCTAGAGCTCTGCGGGCCAGTTTAAATAGTTCGGCAGGGGGATGGAAAACAGAGCTATGGGCAAGAGTATAGGGTACCAGTTGAACAGACAGAAATAGCGTGCAGCAAGTCTGTGAGGAAGGATCGACAGATGATAGGGCAAAGTTGCATTCTGTGGAATGGGTTAAAGCGTGTCTGATAAAATGCAAGGATTGTCAGGAGCAAGGGTGTTGAACATAGAGCATGGATCAGTACTTGGAACTACGATGTTGTGGCCATTGCGGAGAATTGGATTTCACAGGGGCTGGAATTGTTGTTAGGTGTTTCGGGGTATAGATGTTTTCAAATGAATAGGGAAGGAGGTAAAAGAGGAGGGTGAGTGGCACTGTTAATTTCGGAATGCATGCACCACAGCTGCAGAAAAGGACGTCGTTGAAGAGGATTTGTCCACTGAGTCAGTATGGGTGGAAGTCAGAAACAAGAAACGAGCATTCGCTTTATTGGGAGACTTCTATAGACCCCCCCTCCCCACAATAACAGCAGAGAGATACATGAAAAGATTGTGCGGCACATCTTTGAAAAGTGCAGAAGTAACAGAGATGTTGTCATAGGTGACTTCAGATTCCCGAATGGAACTTCCTTAGTGCAAATGGTTTGGATAGAGCAGATTTTGCCAGTTGTCTCCAGGAAGGAATCATGACTCAATATGTAGATATGCCGACTGGTGCGGAGATTATATTGGACATGGTGCTTGGCAACGAACGAGGCAAGATGCAAGATGTCTCGGTGGGAGTGCAATTCGGTGACGGTGACCACAAGTCCTTCACTTTTACCATAGTTATGGATAAAGATATGAACACACAGTACGGGAATGTATTTAATTGGGGAAGGGGAAATTATACTGAACAGACGAACATAAGAACTAGGAGCAGTAGTAGGCCATGTAGCCCCTCGAGCCTGCTCCACCATTCAGTGAGATCATGGCTGATCCTTTGTGGACTCAGCTCCACGTTGCGGCCCGAACACCATAACCCTTAGTCGCTATAGATTTCCAAGTGGCAAGAATGGTTGTCAGATTTTCCCGGCTTTAGATGTATTCAAATGAATAGGGAAGGGCGTAAAAGAGGTGGGGGAGTGGCACAGTTAATTACGGAATGGTCCCAAGGGATGTGAAAACAAAAGTTATTGGCGTGTTTTAAATATCGTCGTCACAAAGAGAAATAATACAATTTCGTGGCATGGGTCCATTTTACCGGAAATTTGTGCCGAAATGTGGCAGTATTGATGCTCCAGTGAAGGTGGTGCGGAGTGGACAGCGGAGTGTGAACGGGTATTTGACGGTCTGAAGGCTTTGTTAAACACTGCTGCTCTGTTAGCCTTTCCAAATGATACAAAACCATTCAAAGTGGCTGTTGATGCGAGTGATATGGGTGTAGGTGCGTTGCTTCTACAAGATGACGACGAAGGCCAAGAGCGGCCTATTGGTTATTATTCTTAGAAGTTAAATGTGCACCAGAAGACTTATTCAACGATTGACAAGGAGGCTTTAAACTCAATTCTGGCTTTGCAAAACTTTCACATTTATGTGATCAGCAATCCTTCTGACACAATTATATGAACTGCTCAAAATCCATTGACGATTTTGGAGCGATCCCGGAATAACAATGTCACACTGTTTCCATTGAGTTCATTGTTGCCATTTTTCATTTCAAAGTTACACGTGTTGCAGGACGAGAAAACGTGACAGCTGATGCTTTGTCACGAATGTGATGAAGAGAAGCAGGTTCGCTGGAGGAAGAACGAAAATGGACGATATTATTATACCGGTTTGCGTGTTTTGTTTTGTGAAACGAATTACTATTTTACTGTCATGATGTGGAGATGCCGGCGTTGGACTGGGGTGAGCACAGTAAGAAGTCTGACAACATCGGGTTAAAGTCCAACAGGTTTGCAGGTTTGTTTCAAACACGAGCTTTCGGAGCGCAGCTCCTTCCTCAGGTGAATGGAGAGGTATGTTCCAGACACATTTATATAGACAAAATCAGAGATGCTGGACAATGCTTGGAATGCGAGCATTTGCAGGTAATCAAATCATTACAGATCCAAGGAGAGGGATAATCACAGGTTAAAGAGGTGTGAATTGTCTCAAGCCAGAACAGTTGGTAGGATTTTGCAAGTCCAGGCCAGATGGTGGGGGGTTGATGTAATGCAACATGAATCCAAGATCCCTGTTGAGGCCGCACACATGCGTGCGGAACTTAGCTATAAGTTTCTGCTCGGCAATCTGCATTGTCGCGTGTCCTGAACACCGCCTTGGAGAACGCTTACCCGCAGATCAGAGGCTGAATGCCCTTGACTGCTAAAGTGTTCCCCGACGGGAAGGGAACATTCCTGCCTGGTGATTGTCGCACGATGCCCGTTCATTCGTTGTCGCAGTGTCTGCATGATCTCGCCAATGTACCACGCTTCGGGACATCCTTTCCTGCAGCGTAAGAGGTAGACTACATTGGTCGAGTCGCACGAGTATGTGCCGCGTATCTGGTGGGTGGTGTTACCACGTGTAATTGTGGTATCCAAGTCGATGATCTGGCATGTCTTGCAGAGATTGCCCCACCACCAAAATGGACACCATCAGTCTCGCGGCAGACACGGAGGAATTCATCAGGCGAATGGGGCTCCGGGAATTCTCCCACAGACCACAAGAGGCGGACAGCGAACCCAAGCAGACGACCAACGAACCGGAACAGCAGACCGCGAGATCTGCGCTGCAGTCAACGAAAAGGAAAGAGTCGAATTGGACCCCTCCGGAAGGCCACTGCCCTAGACTCGACATGTGTCCTGAAGCCGTCCGAAGTCGTGTCAATGCCAGATTCATCAGTCGCATTCACAAGGCTGCCCAGAACGTCACCCCAGTACAACGCAACGCCATACGCGCTGTCAACACCAACCGCAACACCGTCATCAAACCAGCAGAAAAGGAAGGGCCACCGTCACACTGAATAGAACGGACTACTGCAAAGAAGTCAACAACCAAGACCAAGAATGTCAACAATTCAACAACCAGGAACACTACAGACAGTTACCCGCAGATCCAACCAAGGAACACATCTGCCAACTCAACAGACCTTGGATCCAGACCTTCCGAGTACCCTACGTGCTCTCACCCCACGTAATCCCCGCATTGGAGATCTCTACGGCCTCCCGAAAATACACAAGGCCAACACACCGTCCTATCGTTTCAGGCAATGCGACCCTGTGTGAGAACCTCTATGGCCTCATCGAGGGCATCTTGAAACCCATCGTACAAGGTGCACCCAGCTTCTGTCGTGACACGACAGAGTTCCTACAGAAACTCAGCACCCATGGACCAGTTGAACCAGGAACATTCCTCGTCACAATGGATGTCTCGGCACTCTTCACCAGCATCCCCCATGACAACGGCATTGCTGAAACAGCCTCAGTCCTCAACACCGACAACTGCCAATCTCCAGACGCAATTCTGCAACTCATCCGCTTCATTCTAGATCACAACGTCTTCACGTTCGACAACAAATTCTTCATCCAGATGCATGGAACAGCCATGGGGACCAGATTTGCACCTCAATATGCCAACATGTTCATGCACAAGTTTGAACAAGACTTCCTCACCACACAGGACCTGCAACAGATGTTATACATCAGATACATCGATGACATTTTTTTCCTTTGGACCCACAGCGAAGAATCACTGAAACGACAACACGATGAGATCAATAAATTCCATCCCACAATCAGACTCTCCATAGACTATTCTCCAAATTCTGTTGCATTCTTGGACACATTCATCTCCATCAAGGACGGTCACCTTAGCACTTCGCTTTACCGCAAGCCCACAGACAACCTCACGATGCTCCACTTCTCCAGCTTTCACCCGAAACACATTAAAAAGCCATCCCCTATGGACAAGCCCTCCGCATACACATGATCTGCTCAGACGACGAGGAGCGTAACAGACACCTACAGATGCTGAAAGATGCTCTCGTACGAACGGGATAATGCGCTGACTCATCGATCGACAGTTCCAAAGCGCCACAGCAAGAAACCGCACCGACCTCCTCAGAAGACAAACACGGGACACCACTGTGAGATAACCCTTCGTCGTCCAGTACTTTCCTGGGGCGGAGAAACTACGACATCTTCTTCGCAGCCTTCAACACATCATCAATGAAGATGAAAATCTTGCCAAGGTCATCCCCACACCCCCACTACTGGCCTTCAAACAACCGCGCAACCTCAAACAAACCATTGTTTGCAGCAAATTACCCAGCCTTCAGAACAGCGACCACGACACAATACAACCCTGCCAGGGCAATCTCTGCAAGACATGCCTAGTCTACCTCTTACGCTGCAGGAAAGGACGTCCCGAAGCGTGGTATATTGGCGAGACCATGCAGACACTGCGACAACGAATGAACGGGCATCGTGCGACAATCAGCAGGCAGGAATGTTCCCTTCCAGTCGGAGAACACTTCAGCAGTCAAGGGCATTCAGCCTCTGAATCTCCGGGTAAGCGTTCTCGAAGGCGGTCTTCAGGACACGCGACAATGCAGAATTGCCGAGCAAAACCTTGTAGCTAAGTTCCGCACGCATGAGTGCGGTCTCAACGGGGATCTTGGATTCATATCGCATTATATCCACCCCCCACCATCTGGCCTGGACTTGCAAAATCCTATCAACTGTTCTGGCTAGAGACAATTCACACCAGTTTAACCTGTGATTAACCCTCTCCCTGGATCTGTAATGATTTGATTACCTGCAAATGCTCGCATTCCAAGCATTGTCCAGCATCTCTGACTTTGTCTATATAAATGTTTCTGGAACATACCTCTCCATTCACCTGAGGAAGGAGCTGCGCTCCGAAAGCTCGTGTTTGAAACAAACCTGTTGGACTTTAACCTGGTGTTGTCAGACTTTTTACGATTTTACTGTCAGTATTTCTTGAAGGAAAGTCAAAAGGTGAAAAATGGAACTATCTTAGAACATAGAACATAGAACAGTACAGCACAGAACAGGCCTTTTGGCCCTCGATGTTGTGCCGAGCAATGATTACCCTAATCAAACCCACGTATCCACCCTCTACCCGTAACCAAAAAGCCCACCCTTAACCTTACTTTGGGACACTACGGGCAATTTAGCATGGCCAATCCACCTAACCCGCACATCTTTGGACTGTGGGAGGAAACCGGAGCACCCGGATGAAACCCACGCACACACGGGGAGGACGTGCAGACTCCGCACAGACAGTGACCCAGCCGGGAACTGAACTTCGGACCCTGGAGCTGTGAAGCATTTATGCTAACCACCATGCTACCGTGCTGCCCTATTGAAGTTGATGGTTTATTTTTTTATTCTTTGTGGCAGGTGTCAGGTGAATGTACAGATAACATGGAACAGCACAGCACAGTTCAGGCTCTCCAGCCCACTGTGTTGTGCCGACCTTTTAGCGTTATCTAAGATCAACCTAACGTACACACCTTCACTTTACTGCTGTCTATGTGCTTGTCTAAGAGTCGTTTAAATGTTCCTCCTGACTCTGACTCCACCACCTCGTCTGGCATTGCATTTCAACACCCACCCACTCTCTATCAAAAGAACCTACCTCTGACATCGCCCCATATCTTCCTCCAATCACCTTAAAATTATGTGCCCTCGTGACAGCCATTTCCACCCTGGGGATAAGTCCACTCTATTCATGCCTCTCATCACCTTGTACACCTCTATGATGTCACCTATCTGCCTACTTCGCTCCAGTGAGAAAAGCCTTTGGTCCTTCAACCTTTCTTCATAAGACATGCCCTCCAGTCCAGGCAGTATCCTGGTAAATCTCCTCTGTGCCCTTTCCAAAGCATCTACATCCTTACTATAATGCGGCCAGCAGCATTGGACACAATATCCCAAGTGTGGTCTAACTCTGGTTAAATAAAGCTGCAGCAAAACCTCGCGGCTCTTAAACTCAATCAACTGTTAATTACAGACAACACACCAGATTACATCTTCACAACCCTATCAAAATGGGTAGCAGGGGAGCACGGTGGATTAGCACTGCTGCCTTACGGCGCCGATGTCCCAGTTACGATCCCGACTCTGGGTAACTGTACGTGTGGAGTTTTCACATTCACTCCGTGTTTGCGTTGGTTTCGCCCCCGCCATCCGAAAATATGCACTATGTTTGAATCAATAATTATGAAACCCATCTCTCAGAATCCATTCCAATATTTTGATCAGCACAGACGTAAGTTCTATAATTCCCACGGTTTTCCCTATTTCCTTTCTTGAACAGGGGAGCAATATTCGCCTCCCTGCGATCATCTTGTACTACTCCAGTGGAGACTGAGAACGCATAGATAATCTCCAACGGCGCGGCAATCTCCTCCCTCGCTTCCCGTAGTAACCTTGGGTATATCCCATCAGGCCTAGGGGCTTATCATAGAATAGAATTTTCAGTGCAGAAGGAGGCCATTCGGCCCATCGAGTCTGCACCGGCTCTTGGAAGGAGCACCCTACCCAAGGTCAACACCACCTTATCCCCATAACCCAATAACTCCACCCATCACTAAGGGCAATTTTGGACACTAAGGGGAATTTATCATGGCCAATCCACCTACCCTGCAAAGCTTTGGACTGTGGGAGGAAACCGGAGCACCCGGAGGAAACCCACGCACACACGGGGAGGATGTGAAGACATCCACACAGACAGTTACCCAAGCTGGAATCGAACCTGGGACCCTGGAGCTCTGAAGCAATTCACGTTCTAACATTTCAATGACTTGCTCACAGAGACAACTACACTATTCTAATTAATTACACAGTTTCAATAGACTGGTTTTCGTTGTGCACTGTTTACCAACTGAGACAGTTTAAAAAAATTAAATTCTCACTCGCACTGTTTTAGAGCCTGTGTTACTACAGGGACATGTCCAAATAGACTCTTTGTTGGAGGATACACATTATTTTTGGACACTGTTGAACAACAATCGTTATTGTAGGACAGTGTTCGAACAGACTGTTTATCTGTGTCACTGTTTAAACAGAATGTTTAGTTCCGGCCCTGTGTTGTAGAGCGCACAGTGCAGAAGGAAGCCATTCAGCCCATCGAGTCTGCTCCCACCCAATTAAACCCTCACTATCCCCTTAACCACCCCACTTAAAACCTCACTTCCACCTTTTCCCCGTAACACAATAACCGCTCCTGAACCTTTTTGGACACTCAGGGCAATTTTGCCAATCTACCTAACCTGCACTCCTTTGGATTGTGGGAGGAAGCCCGAGCAACCGGATGAAACCCACGGAGACAACGTGCAGACTCCGTACAGACAGTGATCCAAGCCGGGAATCGAACCTGGGACTCTCGCGCTATGAAACCATTGTGTTAACCACTATGCTATCGTGCTGGCCGTTAATAGACGGTTTAATGTAAGAACAGATTACATCTGCTGTTTGCAGTATGAAATTGTTTAAATCGTCTCTCTTATCCCAATAAAAATATTCAAAGCAAATTTGTTCACTGGAAATTAGACCCGTCTTAAACATTCTGTTTTCATTCGACAATGTTTTGCTGACTCTAATATGCGAACGTGTAAACGATCGTGGCTTTAGTGCTCTATTTCATATTACCGTTTTTACTGCAGGACTCTATTTAATTTTACCGTATTTACTGTAGTGATCAGTTAAATTTTACCTTGTTTACTATAGTAATCAGTTTAATTTTACCTTGTTTATTGGAGTGATCAGTTTAATTTTACCTTATTTACTTTCGGGGTCTGTTTAATTTCCCCTTGTTTACTGTAGGACACTGTTTAAGTTTACCGTCTTGAATGTAGGGCACTATTTTATTTTACCGTGTTTCCTGTACACGGTAAATTGCTGACCCTTTGTTCAAGAAAGGGAATAAGTATAACCCTGGGAATTATAGGCCGATTAGTCTCACTTCGGACATCGGCAAATTATTGGAAAGGGTGTTGAATGATAGGATTTATCATCATTTGGAAAGATACAGCTTAATCCTGGATAATCAGCACGGATTTGTGAGGTGACAGTCTTGCCTCACGTTTGATTGTATTCTATGAGGAGATAACGAAGTACATAGATGAAGGTAGAGCAGTTGATGTCGTATACATGGATTTTAGTAAGGCGTTTGATAAGATAGCCCATGGTCGGCTGATGCAGAATGTAAGGAGGTCTGGCATAGAGGGAAATCTGGCCGATTGGATCAGTAACTGACTATCACATAGAAGACAAAGGGTGGTGGTAGATGGTAAACTTCCATCCTGGAGCACAGTCACCAGCGGTGTACCACAGGGATCAGTGATGAGTCCTCTTCTATTTGCGATTTGTACCAAAAACTTGGTGATGGAGTTGAAGGTTGGGTTAGTAAATTTGCTGATGACACCAAGATTGGTGGGGTAGTTGATAATGTGGAAGGTTGTAGGCTGCGAAGAGACATTGATAGAATGCAGAGCTGGGCTGAAAAGTGGCAGAGGAGTTCAAAGTATGAGGTGATTAATTTTGGTAGGAAACATTTGAATGCGGATTACATGGTTAACGGCAGTTTTCTGAAGAATATGGAGGAGCAGAGCGATCTCGGAGTTCATGTCCATAGATCTCTGAAAGTTTCAACCCAAGTGGATAGAGTCGTGAAGAAAGCCTACAGTGTGTTAACATTTATTAACAGGGGGATTGAGTTTAAGAGTCGGGAGATTATGCTGCAACTGTACAAGACCTTGTGAAGACCACATTTGGGATATTGTGTGCAGTTCTGGTCACCTCATTATAGGAAGGATATGGAAGCATTGGGAACGGTGCAAAGGGAGATTTACCAGAATTCTGCTTGGATTAGAGGGTGGATCTTATGAGGAAAAGATAAGGGAGCTAGGGCTTTTCTCATTGGAGCGAAGGAGGATGAGAGGTGACTTAATTGAGGTGTGGACGTTGATGAGAGAGATAGATAGTGGGGACGTTCAGCGACATTTTTCACGGGTGGATGTAGTTGTTACAAGGGGGCACAACTATAAGATGCAGGGTGGAAGATATAGGAGGGATGTCGTAGTATGCAATTTACTCAGAGAGTGGTTGGGGCATGGAACGCACTCGCAGCTATGGTAGTGAAGTCGGACACTAGGAACTTTCAAGAGGTCATTGGATAGGCCTTTGGAGTGCACTAGAACGATTGGGAGTAGGTTGATTTGATCTTAGTTTCAGACTCGTTCGGCACAACATCGTGGGCCGATGGGCCTGTACTGTGCTGTTCAGTTCTATATTCTATGTTCTATGTAGCGTACTGTTTACATTTGACTTTGTTAACTGTAGACCTTTTGTTTAGTATTGCCGTGTTTACTGTTGGGCACTGCTTCATTTTACCTTGTTTACAGTCGTGCTTTGTTTAATTTACCTTCTTTACTGTGCGGCTTTGTTTAATTTCACCGTATTTACTGTAGGGCTCTGTGTAATTTCATCGCATATCCTGTAGCATATTGTTTAATTTCGCCTTGTGTACTGCAGGGTTCTGTTCAGTGCCATGTGAGAGTCCCTTTAAGAAAAGTGTGTTTTATCACATGGCTGCAGTGATAGTCATTGTATGGGTGGAGCTGGAATGTTATTCCGCTTTTTTTCTTTCGTTTTGAACTGGAATTTATTTCTGGCTCTAAGTTTCGCTTCGTGTTGGAGAGCTGCATTCATACCAAGTTTATGTATACTGGTGGGCAGCACGGTGGCCTAGTGGTTAGCACAACCGCCTCACGGCGCTTTGGTCCCAGGTTCAATCCCGGCTCTGGGTCACTGTCCGTGTGGAGTTTGCACATTCTCCCCGTGTCTGCGTGGGTTTCGCCCCCACAACCCAAAAATGTGCAGAGTAGGTGGATTGGCCACGATAAATTGCCCCTTAATTGGAAAAAAGTAATTGGGTAATCTAAATTTAGAAAGAAAAAATGTATACTGGTGTCTCTTGGTATGGTAAACAACGAGTTTAGATCACTTGATAATTTAAAAATGATAACTGGTCTCTGTAGTAAACTATTTAAGTTAACCCTGTTTACTTATGTATCTTTTTAATTTTACCTATTTATTATAGGGCACTACTTGATATTACCTCGTTTACTGTAGGGGTCTGTTTAATTTTACCTTGTTGACTGTAGCCCTCAATTTAAATTTACCCTGTTTACTGTCGGTATGTTTCATTTGATCTTGCTTATTGTCGTGCAATGTTTGATTTTACACTGTTTACTGTAGAGGACTGTTTAATTTTATGTTATTTACTGCAGGTCATTGTTTAATTTTATCTTGTTCACTGGAAGGCACTGTTTAATTTTACATTGTTTACTGCAGGGTACTTTTTACTTTCACCCTATTTACTGAAGCACACTTTTTACGTTCACCCTGTTTACTGAAGGGCATTGTTTCATTTTACCTTGTTTACTGCAGGCACCGTTTAATCTTACCATTTTTACTGTAAGGCTCTGTTTAATCCTACCTTGTTTACTGTCGGGAAATGTTTAATTTTGCCGTGTTGACTGTAGGACAATGATTTATTGTTTTTCTGTGTGTGTGAATTTGTGTATGTCTCTCTAAATGTGTATTTGTTTGTGCATATGCTCGTGTCAGCACGTGTTGGTTTGTGTGTTTCTATGTGCCTGTGCGTGTGTTTGTGTGTCCCTGTGTATGGTTGTGTCTTAATGTGTGCGTGCGTGTGCGTCGGTGTCTGTGTGTCTGTCTGTTTTCGTGTGTGTGGGGGTGCGCTGGTAATTGTGAGGAAGTATGTTGACGACAGCACAGAGCTCACAAAATCGGACAATAATCTTCATTAGTGTCACAAGCAGACTTGCGTTAACACTTCAATGAAGTAATTGTGAAAAACCGCTAGTCGCCACACTCGATCTCCAGTTCAGGCACACTGAGCGAGAATTCAGAATATACAAATTAATTAACAGTTCTTCTTTCGGGACTTGTGGGAGGAAACCACAGCACCCGGATGGAACACACGCATACACGGGGAGAACATGCAGGCTCCGCATACACAGTGACCCAAGCCCGGAATCGCATCTGGGATCCCGGTGGTTTGAAGCAAGCCTGCTAACCACTGTGCTATGATGCTGCCTCTGCATCAAAGTTTTATTGAATGCGCGTACTGCAGGGAGATCTATGCATAATTTATTTGCTCTAGAGCACGTTTAAAGTTGTCCCTCTTTCCTGTAGGGAAAGGGTGAACATCCCTATTTAATATTTTTAAGACTGTACACTGTCGGACTATCCATAGATAGAGGAGATCCCGGCCCCGCAAAAGAACAGGTATGTTGGGAAACTTGGCCTCTAACAAGGTGTGGCGTGCGGATTCTGGCCCTCGAGATTTGAGCGTGGTTGCTTTTGGAAAGGAACAGGGAGGTGATGCTGGCCTGGGGTCACGAGTGTGGAGAGGCTGCCAATGGGAAAGCAGGTGCTTGAGAGCGTTCTAGCCTGGGATCGAATTTGCGGGCACACGGCCACTGAAAGGGACGATGAAAGAGTCCAGGCTCTGGATGGTGCATTCTAGCATCATAACGGAAGCCGAGGGGGGTGGGTAGGGGAATTGCGTTGTTTCCACAGGAAGTAAGCGAGGACATGGTAATGGCTTCTTCAAACGAGCGGGGCGAGATCTGGACTCGGAAATGACGAGATTCTGGCCTCCAAAAGAAGGGTTTGAAGGGGTGGTGAGGACTGGTCTCCATGAGTGATGCAGGGATGTGTGGATTCCACCTTCTGGAATGGAGAGGGAGGGTACTGCAACTGGTAAAGGATAGGGTAGTTTTGTGCTTCTGCATTTATTGGCAGGAGGCTCTGGCCTGGGAAAACAGGCTGGGGTGAGCGGGCCGCTGGAAACAATTTGGAGGGACATGTTGCTTCTGGAAAGAAGCGGGGAGAGGAGCCGGTCAAGGCGAGGAATTTCTCGTCTGGAGAGGAGAGTTTGGGACGTTTCTAGCGCTGGGTAAGAATTTAGTAGATTACCGAGGAGGGATGTAATGGATTCTGTCGCGGGAGCGATTATAAAATGGAGAAAGGAGAAGGAAGGAATTCTCGTTCGTAAAACGAGGAAGAAGATTCTAATTGGGGATATGAGCGGGTCGGCGGTACTCGCTTCGGGAAAGGAGAGGGAAGTGTATTCTCCCGTTGTGAAATATTGGGCCGTTATTCCGGCCTCGGGAATGGAGTGGCGATATTTGTTTTGCTTCGGGAAAAGAGGAACGTTGGTTGTGCCTGGAGAAAGAGGTTTGGGGAATTATTACCTCACAAAATGAGTGGGGCCGGTTGGCTTCGTGAATGGAGTTGAGGTAAATTCCTCCAACGGGAAATGAGGGGTCATGTGGACTTAGTCCTCCAGGAACATTAGGGTGGAGTGCCTGGCCTCTCGAATGGGCTGTGGGGTTTGCAGCCCCCAAAACGCATGGAATAGGCGAGCTCATATGTCGTCCTTTTGAGAGACAGTCAGAGATCTGACCTCAGGGAAGTAGTTGGAGGGAATCCGCATTCCAGGAAGGAGCGGTGGTCTTCTGGCAACGGTATATGTTTGATGGAAGTTATTTGTGTCTCTGTAATTAGGCGTTGATTCGGCCCTCAGGAATGGAGTTGCGGGAATTCTGCCTATAGGAAACAGTGGAGGCGTTGAGTGTGACAGTGGTAGGGTGGGAGCACGCATACAGCCGGTTAACAGCAACGAGAAAATTCTGGAAAATCTCTGTAGATTTTGGCAGCATCTGTCGGGAGCGAGAAGAGCTAACGTTTCGAGTCATTTACATTGACAGGATTTACAGTGCAGAAGGAGGCCATTGGGGCCATCGAGTCGGCACCGGCCCTGACAAAGAGCACCCCAACCAAACCCACACCCATACCCTGTTCCCATGACCCAGTACCCCCACACAATACTATAGTTAATTTTGGACACTAAATGCAATTTAGCATTGTCAATCCACCTAGCCTGCACATATTTGGACTGTGGGAGGAAAGCGCAGCACCCGTAGGAAACCCACGCACACACAGTGACCACGTGCAGACTCTACACAGTCAGTGACCCAAGCCGGGAATCGAACCTGGTACCCTGGAGCTGTGGAGCAATTGTGATAACCAGTATGCTACAGTGCTACCGCTGACCTTTTGTGAAAGTGACACATTCGGCGCACACAGGGACCGTTCCGCATTGTCAGTGGGGTGCACAGCAAGATGAATGATTCGTCGCCCACAGCAGTGACAGTCGGTGTCTGGATAGGCCGGTCCGAGGTGAGTGGGGGCAACAAGTACTGCATGGCCCATTCCCTGGTCACCCACCACCCCATTACTCCCAGATACTCCACCGGACTTGAAGACGCCACTCACGTACACCCAGCCAGCCCTCAACGAGCAGGAGCGGCAGCCCACGAGAAAACGTCTAACCCTCAGCAGGCTGTTTCCCAAATCTTAACACTACAGCTCTTCGCCACATAAGGTTGAGGAGGCCAAATCACCGAGTGTCTTTAAAACAGAAACAGATATCTCCATGATGAGAAAGGTGATCCGGTGTTAGGAGAAGGCAGGAGTATGAGGTGAGAACCATATCAGACATGACAAAATGGCGGAGCTTCTCCACGTCCCACATGAAACAATTCTGCTCCTTTGTCTTATTTTGTCTGATTGTTACTTTCGGATGTTTTCAGTCTATTCCCGATAGTGTATGGCATTTTCGAAATGGATTGTATTTACTTTCGGACACTGCTTACATTGACGCTGTTAAATGGAGGTTACTATTTTACGCAATTGTGCTTTCTGTATGCCGCTGTATAAATATGTTTGTTTTATTATAGGGTACGGATAAATAGAGACCGTTCACTATAGACCTATTGATGTACAGCACTTTCTAGACTGGTTAACTGAATGGCAGTTTTGAACGACACTGTCGACTGAGGGGCAATATTAAAAAAAATATTTACTAAGTTTAAATAGATTCTGTTTAAATATATTCCATTTAATGAAGGACACTGTTTAATTTGAATTGATTACTAAAGCAGACAGATGAAAAAGACTGTTTGCTATCGGGTAAAGTTTGAAAATGCTCTCTTTACAGAAGAAGACTGATCAACAAAACTGCTTACTGACGGGATATATTTAAATCTAGTGCAGTGAATGGAATTGATAAAATAGACCCTGTTAACAAACGGTCACAGTTAAAAAGGAATGTTTCCCGCTGGGGTCTATTTAAATACACATTTTGCTGCAGGGAACTTACATTACTTTCAGTTTATTGCTAGGCACTGTTTAAAGAGATTCCTTTTACTGTAGCCCAGGATTCAGTTGACTCTGCATTCGGTGCGACACCTTATATAGACTATGTTACTGAAGGACAATGCTAAAGGGACACTCCTGTCGAGAACGGTTTTAATATATTCCGCTTACTGTTGGGCACTGCTTGAGAATGCCATGTACTGTAGGGCTCTACTGAAAGAGTCGTTTTTACTGCAGACGACTGACTTTACTGTTCATACGGTTAAATAAGGTTGTTTACTGTCTGCACAGTTTACAGAAACATTGTTCACTGTAGGATTCTGTTGAACTACAATTGTATTTTACTCGAGGGAGCTGTTTAAACTGTGTACGATAATTGTCGACTACTAATTACTTAGACTGTTTACAGGATGTCTCTGTTTAAATAATCAATGATTGTTCTGGAACACTGCTAATGTCAACTGTTTTATACAGGAGACTAGAACATAGATCATAGAACATAGAACAGTATAGCACAGAACAGGCCCTTCGGCCCTCGATGTTGTGCCGAGCAGTGATCACCCTACTCAAATCCACGTATCCACCCTATACCCGTAACCCAACAAGCCCCCCGAACATTACTTTTTAGGACACGACGGACAATTTAGCATGGCCAATCCACCTAACCCGCACATATTTGGACTGTGGGAGGAAACCGGAGCCCCCTGACGAAACCCATGCACACACGGGGAGGACGTGCAGACTCCGCACTGACAGTGACCCAGCCGGGAATCGAACCTGGGACCCTGGAGCTGTGAAGCATTTATGCTAACCACCATGCTACCGTGCTGCCCCTAGAACGATACAGCGCAGTACAGGCCCTTCGGCCCTCGATGTTGCACCGACATGGAAAAAACTAAACGCCATCTAACCTACACTATGCCCTTATCATCCATATGCTTATCCAATAAACTTTTAAAATCCCTCAATGTTGGCGAGTTCACTATTGTTGCAGGTAGGGCATTCCACGGCCTCACCACTCTTTGCGTAAAAAACCCACCACTGACCTCTGTCCTATATCTATAACCCCTCAATTTAAGGCTATGTCCCCCTCGTGCTAGCCACATCCATCCGAGGGAAAAGGCTCTCGCTGTCCACCCTATCTAACCCTCTGATCATTTTGTATGCCTCTATTAAGTCACCTCTTAACCTTCTTCTCTATAACGAAAACAACCTCAAGTCCATCAGCCTTTCCTCATCAGATTTTCCCTCCATACCAGGCAATATCCGTTCCAAAGCTTCCACGTCCATCCTATAATGAGACAACCAGAACTGTACGCAATACTCCAAATGCGGGCGTACTAGAGTTTTGTACAACTGCAACATGACCTCATGGCTCCGGAACTAAATCCCTCTACCAATAAAGGCCAACACACCATAGGCCTTCTTCACAACACTATCAACCTGGGTGGCAACTTTCAGGGATCAATATACATGGACACCGAGATCCCTCTGCTCATCCACACTATCAAGAATTTTACCATTAGCCAAATATTCCGCATTCCTGTTATTCTTTCCAAAGTGGATCATCTCACACTTCTCCCCATTAAACTACATTTTCCAGCTCTCAGCCCAGCTCTGCAGCTTATCTACGTCCCTCTGTAACCTGCAACATCCTTCCGCACTGTCTACAACTCCACCGACTTTAGTGTCGTCTGCAAATTTACTCACCCATCCTTCTGCGCCCTCCTCCAGAACAGATCATTGTGGTACGCCACTCGTAACTGAAGTCCACTCTGAACATTTCCCATCAACCACCACTCTCTGTCTTCTTACAACTATCCAATTTCTGATCCACATCTCTAAATCACCATCAATCCCCAGCCTCCGTATTTTCTGCAATAGCAGACCGTGGGGAACCTGATCAAACGCTTTACTGAAATCCATATACACCACTTCACCTGCTCTACCCTCGTCTACCTGTTCAGTCACGTTCTCAAAGAACTCGATAAGGTTTGTGAGGCATGACCTACCCTTCACAAAACCATGCTGACTATCCTTAATCATATTATTCCTATCTAGATGATTGTAAATCGTATCTTTTATAATCCTCTCCAAGACTTTACCCACCACAGACGATAGGCTCACCGGCCTATAGTTACCGGGGTTATCTCTACTCCCCTTCTTGAACAAAGGGACCACATTTGCTATCCTCCAGTCCTCGGGCACTATTCCTGTAGCCAATGATGACCTAAAAATCAAAGCCAAAGGCTCAGCAATCTCTTTCCTGGCTTCCCAGAGAATCCTAAGATAAATGCCATCAGGCCCCGGGGACTTATCTATTTTCACCTTGTCTAGAATTGCCAACACTTTTTCCCTACGCACCTCAATGCCATCTATTCTAATAGCCTGGGTCTCAGCATTCTCCTCCACAATATTATCTTTTTCCTGTGTGAATACTGACGAAAAGTATTCATTTAGTATCTCGCTTATCTCCTCAGACACCACACACAACTTCCCACAACTGTCCTTGACTGGCCCTACTCTTACCCTAGTCATTCTTTTATTCCTGACATACCTATAGAAAGCTTTTCGGTTTTCCTTGATCCTACCTGCCAAAGACTTATCATGTCCCCTCCTTGCTCGTCTTAGCTCTCTCTTTAGATCCTTCCTCGCTTCCCTGTAACTATCAAGCGCCCCAACTTAATATTCACGACTCATCTTCACATAGGCCTCCTTTTTCTTTTTCACAAGAGATTCCACTTCTTTGGTAAACCACGGTTCCCTCGCTCTACCCTTTCCTCCCTGTCTGACTGGTACGTACTGATTAAGAACACGCAATAGCTGTTCCTTGAACAAGCTCCACATATCCAGTGTGCCCAACCCTTTCAGCCTACTTCTCCAACCTACACATCCTAAGTCATGTCAAATGGCATCATAATTGCCCTTCCCCCAGCTATAACTCTTGCCCTGCGGGGTATACTTATCCCTTTTCATCACTAATATAAAGGTCACCGAATTGTGGTCACTGTCTCCAAAGTGTTCACCTACCTCCAGATCTAACACCTGGCCTGGTTCATTACCCAAAACCAAATCCAATGTGGCCTCACCTCTTGTTGGCCTGTCAACATATTGTGTCAGAAAACCCTCCTGCACATATTGTACAAAGAACGACCTATCCAATGTTCTCGAACTATATCTTTTCCAGTCAATATTAGGAAAGTTAAAGTCTCCCATAACAACTACCCTGTTACTTTCGCTCTTTTCCAGAACCATCTTCGCCATCCTTTCCTCTAAATCTCTAGAACTATTAGGTGGCCTATAGAAAACTCCCAGCAGTTTGACCGCTCCTTTCCTGTTTCTAACCTCAGCCCATACTACCTCAGAAGACGTGTCCCCATCTTGCATCCTTTCTGCCACTGCAATACTGTCCTTGACTAGCAGCGCCACACCTCCCCCTCTTTTGCCCCCTTCGCTGACCTTACTAAAATACCGAAACCCGGAACCTGCAACAACCATTCCTGTCCCTGCTCTATCCATGTCTCTGAAATGGCCACAACATCGAAGTCCCAGGTACCAACCCATGCTGCCAGTTCCCCTACCTTATTTCGTATACTCCTGGCATTGAATTAGACACACCTCAAACCACCGACCTCAACACTGGCGCCCTCCTGCGAAGTGAAATCTGTGCTCCTGACCTCTCTACTCTCAATCTCCCGTACCCCAAAACTACAATCCAGGTTCCCATGCCACTGCTGAATTAGTTTACACACCCCCAAAGAGTACTAACAAATCTCCCCCCCCCCAGACTGTTCTGACTATTCGATTTATTGTTTAACATGTTTACTCCTGGCACTGCTTCAGTAGACAATGTTATCTGTAGTGCATTGTTTAAATAGGAACTTTAAGTAACATTGTTTTCTTTCAGGCAATGTTTAAATAAAATTTATATTGGGCGCTGCTTAAATAGACTGTGGCCAAATAATTAATGCTCATTGTTTCTGTGGGACACTGTTTAGGTAGGAAATGTTTAATGTGGGGCACTGTTTAAATATATTTTGTTTATTGTTTAACATGTTTACTCCTGGCAATGTTTAAGTGGATAGTGTTATCTGCAGCAAATTGTTTAAATAACCTCTGTTTACTGTGGGGCACTGTTTCAGTCGTCAATGTTTACTGTGGGGCACTATTTATATAGACTCTTGTTTACTGTGGGGCAGTTGTTTAATATATACAGTTTTCTGTTGAACACTGTTTCAATCGACTCTGTTTACTATGGTAGAATGTTGAAATAGACTTTGTTCACTGTGAGCACTGTTTAAATGGACGGTTTACTATAGGGCACCACATCGCCTCTGTTTTCTGTTAGCGCTGTTTAAATAGACTCTACACTGTGCAAGCTGTTTAAATGTACACTGTTCACTGAGAGCACTGATTAAACAGAGCGCGATTACTGTAGACTAATACTTAGTTTGACTGTTTCCTGGAGGCATCTGTTTAAATAAACAATGATTCTTGTTGCCCACTATTTAAATAGCCTGTTTACTGTAGGGCTCTGTTCAAATATTTCGGATTATTCTGGGACACTGTTTGAACTGATTCTGCTTAATGAAGGGTCCTGTTTGAATCTAATCTGGACGACACTTTAAATAGACATTGTTTTATCTCGTTCAATGCTTAAATGGATTTTATATTGGGCGCTGCTTAAATAGACTGTTGGACAGATAATCAATGCTCTTTTTTTTACCGTGTGACACTGTTTAATTAGACAATGTTTACTGTCAAGCACTGTTTAAACAGACATTGTTTACTGATTATTATATTTATTGTGGGGCACTGTTTAAGTCGACAATGCTTACTGTGGGACACTGTTACATTGACTATATTTACCTAGGACACTTTACTTAGTCTCTGTTTACAAAGAACAAAGAATAAAGAAACTTACAGCACAGGATCAGGCCCTTCGGCCCTCCCAGCCTGCGCCGATCCAGATGCTTTATCTAAACCTGTCTCCTATTTTTCGAATTCTACTTCCCTCTGTTCCCGCCCGTTCATATACCTGTCCAGATGGATCTTAAATGTTGCTATCGTGCCCGCCTCTACCACCTCCGCTGGTAAAGCGTTCCAGGCACCCACCACATTCTGCGTAAAAAACTTTCCACGCACATCTCCCTTAAACTTTCCCCCTCTCACCTTGAAATCGTGACCCCTTGGAACTGACAGCCCCACTCTTGGGTAAAGCTTGTTGCTATCCACCCTGTCCATACCTCTCATAATTTTGTAGACCTCAATCAGGTCCCCCCTCAACCTCCGTCTTCCCAATGAAAACAATCATACTCTACTCAACCTTTCTTCATAGCTAGCACCCTCCATGCCAGGCAACATCCTGGTGAACCTCCTCTGCACCCTCTCCAAAGCATCCACATCCTTCTGGTAATGTGGCGACCAGAACTGCACACAGTATTCCAAATGTGGCCAAACCAAAGTCCTATACAACAGTAACATGACCTTCCAACTCTTGTACTCAATACCCATTCCGATGATGCAAGCATGCTGTATGCCTTCTTGACCACTCTACCCACCTACGTTGCCACCTTCAGGGTACAATGGACCTGAACTCCCAGATCTCTCTGCACATCAATTTGCCCCAAGACCCTTTCATTGACTATTTAGTCCGCTCTTGAATTTGATCGTCCAAAATGCATCACCTCGCATTTGCATAGATTGAACTCCATCTGCCATTTCTCTACCCAACTCTCCAATCTATTTATATTTTGTTGTATTCTCTGACAGTCCTACTCGCTATCTGGAACTCCACCAATCTTAGTGTCATCTGCAAACTTGGTAATCAGACCACCTATACCTTCCTCCAGGTCATTTATGTAGATCACAAACAGTGGTCCGAGTACGGATCCCTGTGGAACACCACTAGTCACCCTTCTCCATTTTGAGAAACTCCCTCCCACCACCACTCACTGTCTCCTGTTGCCCAGCCAGTTCTTTATCCATCTAGCCAGTACACCCTGCACCCCATACGACTTCACTTTTTCCATCAACCTGCCATGGGAAACCTTATCAAACGCCTTACTAAAGTCCATGTATATGACATCTACAGCACTTCCCCTATCAATTAACTTTGTCACTTCCTCAAATAATTCTATTAGGTTTGTAAGAGATGACCTGCCCTGCACAAAACCGTGCTGCCTATTACTATTTTCTTCCAGATGTGAATAGATCCTACCCCTTAGTATCTTCTCGAACAGTTTGCCGACCAGTGACGTCAAGCTCACAGGTCTATAATTCCCTGGATTATCCCTGCAACCTTTCTTAAACAAAGCGACAACATTAGCAATTCTCCAGTCCTCCGGGACCTCATCCGTGCTCATGGATCCTGCAATGATATCTGTTAAAGCCCCAGCTATTTCGACCCTCGCTTCCCTCAGTAACATGGAATAGATCCCATCCGGTGCTGGGGACTTGTCCGCCTTAATGTATTTTAGAATACCCAAAAGTTCCCCCTTCCGTATGACAACTTGAGCTAGACTATTTCATCATCCATCCCGAGCCTCAATATCCGTCTTGTCTCTCTCCTTTGTGAATACCGATGCAAAGCACTCATTAAGAATCTAACCCATTTTTTCTGAATCCACGCATAAATTCCCTATTTTGTCTTTGAGTGGGCCAATCCTTTCTCTAGTTACCCTCTTGCTCCTTACTTACGAATAAAAGGCTTTGGGATTTTCATTAACCCTGTTAGCCAAATATATTTCATGACCCCTTTTCGACCTCTTTATTGCGCGTTTGAGATTCGTCCTACTTTCCCGATATTCCTCCAAAGCTTCATCATTTGTGAGTTGCCTCAATCCTATGTATGCTTCCATTTTCATCTGAGCTAGTCTGACAATTTCAACCGTCATCCATGGTCCCCTAATATTGCCATTTCTATCTTTCATTTTCACAGGAACATGGCTGTCCTGCACTCTAATCAACCTTTCCTAAAAAGACTCCTACATTTCAAATGTGGATTTACCCTTAAACAGCTGCTGCCAATGCACATTCCCTAGCTCCAGCCGAATTTTGTAATACTCTGCCTTTCCCTAATTTAGTACTCTTCCTTTCGGACCACTCTTGTCCTTGTCCATGAGTATTCTAAAACTTACAGAATTGTGATCGATATTCCCAAAGTAATCACCGACTGAAACATCAACCACCTGGCCGGGATCATTCCACAATACCAGGTCCAGTATGGCCCCTTCCCGAGTTGGACTACTTACATAGTGCTCTAAAAAAACTCTCCTGGATGCTCCTTACAAACTCTGTTCCAGCTATGCCTCCAACACTACACGAATCCCATTCAATGTTGGGGAAGTTAAAATCTCCCATCACAACCACCTTATTGCACCTACATTTTTTCTATAATCTGTCTGCATATTTGTACCTCTTCTTCATGCTCGCTTTTGGGAGGCTTGTAGTAAAGTCCCAACAACGTTACTGCACCCTTCCTATTTATCAGCTCCACCCATATTGCCTCAGTGTTCGAATCCTCCATCGTGCCCTCCTTAATCACAGCTGTGATATCATCTCTGACGAGCAATGCAACTCTCCACACCTTCTAAGTACCTCTATATCCCTCCTGAAGCATCTATACCCTGGGATATTCAGTTGCCAGTCCTGTCCTTCCCTCAACCAAGTCTCAGTAATACCAATAACATCATATTCCCAGGTACTAATCCAAGCCCTAAATGCATTCACCTTAGCTGTACACTTCTCGCATTAAAACAAATGCACATCAGATAACGTCCCTTTGCGTTCATCATCTAAATAAGAACTAGGAGCAGGAGTAGGCCATCTGGCCCCTCTTGCCTGCTCTGCCATTGAGTGCCATCATGGCTGATCTCTTGTGGACTCAGCTGCACTTTCCGGCCCGAACACTATAACCCTTTATCCCTTTTTTCTTCAAAAAGCGATCTATCTTTACCTTAAAAACATTTAATGAAGGAGCCTTAACTGCTTCACTGGTAAGGAATTCCATAGATTCACAACCCTTTGGGTAAAGAATTTCCTCCTAAACTCAGTCCTAATTCTACTTCCCCTTATTTTGACGCTATGCCCCCTAGTTCTGCTTTCAGCCGCCAGTGGACACAACCTGCCCGCATCTATCCTATCTATTCCCTTCATAATTTTAAATGTTTCGATAAGATCCCAGCTCATCCTTCTAAATTTCAACGAGTAAAGTAGCAGTCTACTCAACCTCTCCTCGTAATCCAACCCCTTCAGCTCTGGGATGAACCTCGTTAATCTCCTCTGCACACCCTCCAGTGCCAGTACGTCCTTTCTCAAGTAAGGAGACCAAAACTGAACACAATACTCCAGGTGTGGCCTCAGTAACACCTTATAGAATTGCAGCATAACCTCCCTAGTCTTAAACGCCATCACTCCAGCAATGAAGGACACAATTCCATTTGCCTTCTTAATCACCTACTGCACCTGTAAATCAACTTTCTGTGACTCATGCACTAGCACACCCAGGTCTCCTCTGCACAGCAGCATGCTTTAGTATTTTATTGTTTAAATAATAATCCCGTTTGCTGTTATTCCTACCAAAATGGATAACCTCACATTTGTCAACATTGTATTCCATTTGCCAGATCCTAGCCCATTCACTTAACCTATCCAAATCCCTCTGCAGACTTCGAGTATCCTCTGCACTTTTCGCTTTACCACTCATCTTAGTGTCATCTGAAAACTGGGACACATTGCCCTTGGTCCCCAACTCCAAATCATCTATGTAGATTGTGAACAATTGTGGGCCCAACACGGATCCCTGAGGGACACCACTATCTACTGATCGCCAACCAGAGAAGCACCCATTAATCCCCACTCTTTGCTTTCTATTAATTAACCAATGCTCTATACATGCTACTACTTTACCCTTAATGCCATGCATCTTTATATTATGCAGCAGCCTTTTGTGTGGAACCTTGTCAAAACTTTCAGGAAATCCAGATATACCACATCCATTGGTTCCCCGTATCCACTGCACTGGTAATGTCCTCAAAAATTCCACTCAATCAGTTATGCACGACCTTCCCTTTATGAACCCATGCTGCGTCTGCCCAATGGGACAATTTATATCCAGATGCCTCGCTATTTCTTCCTTGATGATAGATTCCAGCATCTTCCCTATTACCGACGTTAAGCTCACTGGCCTATAATTTCCTGCTCTCTGTCTACCTCCTTTTTTAAACAGTGGCGTCACGTTTGCTAATTTCCAAACCACCGGGACCACCCCATAGTCTAGTGAATTTTGGTAAATCATCACTAGTGCATCTGCAATTTCCCCAGCCATCTCTTTTAGCACTCTGGGATGCATTCTATCAGGGCCTGGAGAATTGTTTACCTTTAGCCCCATTAACCTGCCCCATCCTGTGATAACAATCCTCTCAAGGCCATCACCTGTCATAACCTCAATTCTATCAGTCACTGGCATGTTATTTGTCTCTTCCACTGTGAAGACCAACCCAAATAACCTGTTCAGTTCCTCAGCCATTTCCTCAACATCCATTATCAAACTCCCTTCCCATCATCTAAACGGCCAATATTTACCTTAGCCACTCTTTTTGCTTTATATATTTGTAAAAACTTTTGCTGTCTGCATTTATATTCTGAACAAGTTTACTCATACTCTATCTTACTCTTCCTTATAGCTTTTTAGTAGCTTTCCGTTGCCCCTTAAATATTTCCCAGTCCTCTAGTCTTCCACCAATCTTTGCCACTTTTTATGCTCTTTCTTCAAATTTGATACTCTCCCTTATTTCCTTCGATATCCACGGTCAATTTTCCCTCTTTCTACCGTATTTCCTTTTTTGTGGGTATAAACCTTTGCTGAGCACTGTGAAACATCGCTTGGAAGGTTCTCCAATGTTCCTCAACTGTTCCATCATAAAGTCTTTGCTCCCAGTCTACCTTAGCTGGTTCTTCTCTCATCCCATTGTGATCTCCTTGTTTAAACCTTCTCACCCTCCATCTGTATTTTTAAATTCCACCATATTGTGATCGCTCCTTCCGAGAGGATCCCAAACTATGAGATTATGAATCAATCCTGTCTCATTACACAGGACAAGATCTAGCACCGCTTGTCCCTCGTAGTTTCCATTACATACTGTTCTAGGAAACTATCGCGGATAAATTCTATAAACAACTCTTAAGGTTGCTTGACCGACCTGGTTAAACCAATCGACATGCAGATTAAATTCCCCCATGATAACTGCTGTACCATTTCTACATCCATCAGTTACCACTTTGTTTATGCCTGGCCCACCATAACGTTACTATTTGGTGGCCGATAGACTACTTCTATCAGTGACTTTTTCGCCGTACTATTAATGATTTCCACTCAACTGGATTCAACCTTATCCTCCATAGCTCCGATATCGTCCCTAACTATTGGCCGGATGTCATCCTAAATAACAGAGCTACAGCACCTCCCTTACCATCCACTCTGTCCTTCCGAATTTTTTGATACCCTCGGATATTTAACGACCAGTCGTGACCATCCTTTAACCATGTTTCAGTAATTGCCACTAATCCATGGTCATTCACGATGATTTGCGCCATCAACTCATTTACATTATTCCGAATACTACGAGCATTCAGGTAAAGTACACTTATGTTGGGGTTTTTTACCTCTGTTTTTGATCTTAACATCTCCAGTTTTACTCATTTTAGTATTACTGGTCCTATTCACTGAGCTCCCCCTAAGTCACTGTACCTTGTACTGTCACCCTTTTTGATTTTTGACTATGTCCTTCTCTCCCTTGCACTTTCCCCCTTATTCGTTTTGCTTCTGTCCCCTGTCTACTCTTCCCCTTAGTCTCATTGAGTTTATTTTCTCGTACCTTACTGGCTTTAGTTGCTGCTTCTTACTGACCTCTAACTTCATAATCTGGTTCCCATCCCCCTGCCGAATTAGTTTAAAACCTCCCCAACAGCGTTGGAAAAAGCACCCCCTGGGACATTATTTCCAGTCCTGCCCAGGTGTAGAAATCCGATTTGTAATCGTTTCACCGCCCCCAGAACCGGTTCCCATGTCCCAAAAATCTGAAACCCCTCCCACCTGCAGCATCTCTCATGCCACGTATTCATTCTGGCTATTCTTGAAGTTCTACTCTGACCTGACCCGTGGCACTGGTAGCATCCTGAGATATACCTTTGAGGTCCTACTTTTCAACGTATCTCCTAACTCCGTAAATTCTGAAGTGCACAGTTTACATTGACACTATTTACCGGAAGCCACTGTTTACTTGGACTCTGTTTCCTGCAGAGCCACTGTTTACATATCTCTGTTTACTGTACGACAGTTTACAACGTCTATGTTTACTGTCGACAATGTTACATAGACTTTGTTAACTGTTTTGGACATATTTTACCCGACGGTTTCATGCAGGACATTTTAAATATGCTCTTTACTGTGCACAACACTGTTGATACTGACGATGAATGTATTATACTGTTTAAGTGGACTTAGTACTGCAGGGCACCGTTTTAGTGGACTCTGTTCTGCAGAGAACCTGTTTAAATAAACTAGTTTTACAGTAGGGCACTGTTTAAATAAACGCTTTATGTCGGGTCTGTTGAACAGTCCGGCATTTTCTTGGGGGTAGTGGAGTTTAATCATTTACGACAGGGTATGTTTCAATCGACTCTGTTAAAGACACAGTTTCAATCTCATTTCGATTTTGGGCTCTTTAGAAATCGACTATGTTTACAATAGGCCGCTGTTTAAATGGACATGGTTTACTTTTGTGTCGCTGTTCAAATAGTTTTGCTTAACCCTTAGAACATAGAACAGAGAACTAGACAGCGCAGTACAGGCCCTTCGGCCCACGATGTTGCACCGTCATGGGAAGTCAAAAACTAAAGGCCATCTAACCTACACTATGCCATTATCATCCATATGCTAATCCAATAAATTTTTAAATGCACGCAATGTTGGCGAGTTCACTACTGTTGCAGGTAGGGCATCTCACGGCCTCGCCACTCATTGCGAAAAATACCTACCTCTGACGTCTGTCCTATATCTATTACCCCTCAATTTAAGGCTATGTCCCCTCGTGCTAGCCATCTCCATCCGCGGGAGAAGGCGCTCACTGTCCACCCTGTCTAACCCTCTGATCATTTTGTATGCCTCTATTAAGTCACCTCTTAACCTTCTTCTCTCTAACGAAAACAACCTCAAGTCCATCAGCCTTTCCTCATAAGATTTTCCACCAATACCAGGCAACAGCCTGGTAAATCTCCTCTGCAGCCGTTCTGAAGCTTCCACGTCCTTCCTATAATGAGGCGACCAGAACTGTACGCAATACTCCAAATGCGGCCGTACCAGAGTTTTGTACAGTTGCAACATGACCTCATGGCTCCGGAATTCAATCCCTCTACCAATAGGGCCAACACAACCATAGGGTCTTCTTCACAACCCTATCAACCTGGGTGGCAACTTTCAGGGATCTATGTACATGGACACCGAGATCCCTCTGCTCATCCACACTGCCAAGAATGTTTACCATCAGCCAAATATTCCGCATTCCTGTTATTGTTTCCAAAGTGAAACAACCTCACACTGGCTGTACATGTAAACTCCATTTGCCACCTCTCAGCCCAGCTCTGCAGCTTATCTATGTCCCTCTGTAACCTGCAACATCCTTTCTACACTGTCTACAACTCCACGACTGAGTGTCGTCTGAAAATTTATCACCCAACCTCTGTCCCTCCTACTAGTCATTTATAAAAATGACAAACAGCAACGGCCCCAGAACAGATCCTTGTGGTACCGCCACTCGTAACTGAACTCCATTCTGAACATTTGCCATCAACCACCACTCTCTGTCTTCTTTCAACTAGCCAATTTCTGATCCACATCTCTAAATCACCCTCAATCCCCAGCCTCCGTATTTTCTGCAATAGCCGACCATGGGGAACCATATCAAACGCTTTACTGAAATACATATACACCACATCAACTGCTCTACCCTCGTCTACCTGTTCAGTCACCTTCTCAAAGAACTCGATAAGGGTTTGAGGCATGAACTACCCTTCACAAAACCATGCTGACTATCCCCTAATCATATTATTCCTATCTAGATGATTATAAATCGTATCGCTTATAATCCTCTCCAAGACTTTACCCACAAACAGACGTGAGGCTCACCGGCCTATAGTTACCGGGGTTATCTCTACTCCCCTTCTTGAACAAAGGGACCACATTTGCTATCATCCAGTCCTCTGGCACTATTCCTGTAGCAATGGTGACATAAAAAATCAAAGCCAAAGGTTCAGCAATCTCTTCTCTGGCTTCCAGAGAATCCTAGGATAAATCCCATCAGGCCCCGGGGACTTATCTATTTTCACCTTGTCCAGAATTGCCAGCACTTCTTCCCTACGCACCTCAATGCCATCTATTCTAATAGCCTGGGTCTCAGCATTCTCCCTCCACAACATTATCTTTTTCCTGAGTGATACTGACGAAAAGTATTCATTTAGTATCTCGCTTATCTCCTCAGCCTCCACACACAACTTCCCACCACTGTCCTTGACTGGGCCTACTCTTACACTAGTCATTCTTTTATTCCTGACATACCTATAGAAAGCTTTTCGGGTTTTCTTGATCCTACCTGCCAAAGATTTCTCATGTCCCCTCCTTGATCGTCTCAGCTCTCTCTTTAGATCCTTCCTCGCTTCCTTGTAACTATCAAGCCCTCGCAACTGAAACTTCACGCCTCATCTTCACATAGGCCTCCTTCTTCCTCTAACAAGAGATTCCACTTCTTTGGTAACCACGGTTCCCCCTCGCTCGACAACCCCTTCCTCCCTGCCTGACTGGTACGTACTTATCAAGAACATGAAATCGCTGTTCCTTGAACAAGCTCCAACATATCCAGTGGTGCCCAACCTTTGCAGCCTACATCTCCAACCTACACATCCTAAGTCATGTCTAATGGCATCATAATTGCCCTTCCCCCAGCTATAACTCTTGCCCTGCGGGGTATACTTATCCCTTTCCATCACTAACGTAAAGGTCACCGAATTGTGGTCACTGTTTCCAAAGTGCTCACCTACCTCCTGATCTAACACCTGGCCTGGTTCATTTCCCAAAACCAATCCAATGTGGCCTCGCCTCTTGTTGGCCTGTCAACATATTGTGTCAGGAAACCCTCCTGCACACATTGTACAAAGAACGACCCATCTAATGTACTCGAACTATATCTTTTCCAGTCAATATTTGGATATTTAAAGTCTCCCATAACAACTACCCTGTTACATTCGCTCTTTTCCAGAATCATCTTCGCAATCCTTTCCTCTACATCCCTAGAACTATTAGGTGGCCTATAGAAAACTCCCAACAGGATGACCTCTCCTTTCCTGTTTCTAACCTCAGCCCATAGTACCTCGGAAGAAGAGTCCCCATCTAGCATCCTTTCCGCCAGTACGTCCTTTCTCAAGTAAGTAGACCCAAACTGACCACCAATACTCCAGGTGTGGCCTCCCTAACACCTTATACAATTGCTGCATAACCTCCTTTGTCTTAAACTCCAACCCTCTAGCAATGTACGACAAAATTCCATGCGCCTCCTTAATCACCTGTTGCACCTGTAAACCAACATTCTGTGACTCATGCGCTTGCACACCCATGTCTCTCTGCACAGCATCTGATAGATGAGCAGATAAGTAGAGAGATGTGTTACATGTTGAGATGTAGCTGTTGCAAATGTAGTTGTGGTGGGGGATTTTAATTTTCCCAACACTTCCTGGGACTTACCTATTGCTGGGGCTTGGATGGGGGAAGAGTGTGTAATGTTTATCCAGGAAGGCATCTTGAGGCAATATGTAGATAATCCAACAAGGGAGGTTGGCAGTACTGGACGTGGTATTGGGGAATGAATCTGGACAGTTGGCTGAGGTTTCAGTAGTGGAATATGGGTGTCGTGACCACAGTTCCATAAGGTTAAGGTGCTAAACTGGGTTAACCTCGACTAAGTTGTAAACTGGGGAAAGGCAAATTACGAGAACATTGGACAGGAATCGAAGAAGATGGATTAGGTGCGGTTGTTACATTCCCGCACCAGCCTCCCCGAACAAGCACCGGAAAGTGGCGTTAGGGGCTTTTCGCAGGCACTTCATTTGAAGCCTATTTGTGACAATAAGCGATTTTCATTTCATTTTTTTTTATTTCATTTTCATTTTTCAACATCGGACATGTTGTAGTCTTTCAAGCGACAGTTGATTAGGATTCATGGAAGTCACCTTCCTGAGCGAATGAAGGCTAAGTATGGGAACGTTTGGTAGCCTTGGATATCGAGGGATATTGTGAACCTCTTCAAAAATTAAAAGGAGAATTTTTGTGCTGTCGAGAAGTGCAGGTACAGTCGGAACCCTTGAGTAGTACAAAGAAATGGCAAGGTACTTAAGTGGGAATTTGGGGAATAAAGTGGTCATGAAAATCCCTTGGCAAGAAGGATTAAAATGAATCCCAAAGCTTTTTATGCATATGTAAAAAGCATGTAGGTGGCCAGGGAATGGATTGGACCACTTATGGTCAGCGGGAAAAATCTATTTGTTGAGCCAGACCAAGTGGGTGAGATACGAAATGAATACTTTGTATCAGTGATCACCAAATAAAATGACTAGTAGATGATCCTTGGGTAGTGTATCTGGACAGTCTGGGTCCTGCTGACATCGAAAAGGAGGATGTATTGGGTATTTTAACATATATTAAGATGGATAAGTCACCTGACCGGATGGAATTGACCCCAGGTTTTGAGCGAAGCAAGGGAAGACATTTCTACTGCCATGACTGACATCTGTGTATCCTCATTGGCCACGGTTGAGATCCAAGAGGACTGGGAATATACCACGTGGTACCGTTGTTTAAGGAAGGAGAGTAGGGATAATCCTGGGAATCATCGGCCGGTGAACTACGTCGGTCGTAGGTAAATTATGGGAGAATTCTCAGCTACAGGATTTATCCCCATTTGGAAATAAGTGGACTCATCAGCGATAGACAGCATGATTTTGTGAAGGGGAGGTCGTGCCTCACTAATGTGATCGAGCTTTTTGAGGAGATGACAACGTGATTGAGGAGGGGGGCGGTGGCGGTGGATCTCGCTGACATGGACTTCACTGAAGCCTTTGAGAACGAGCCTCAGTCATGCAGGTACAAAAGGTGAAGTCACTCGGGCTCAGAGGAGAGGTGAAAAGATAGATACAGAACTGGCTCTTCACAGAATTCAAAGCGTAGCAGTTGAAAAGTGTTTTTCGGAACGAAAGATTGTGAATAGTGGTAGTCCACAGGGATCTATGCTGTGGCATCTTTTGTTTGTAGTATACATAAATGATTCGGAGGAAACTGTAGCCGGACTGATTGGTAAGTTTGCGGATGACACCCATCCACTCTCTGAACCGGGCTGACCCTCGATATTTTCCCGCCCCGTCCATGCTTAAACCAATCCTACATTGACCGTATTTCCTTCCCATCGGCTCTCCCCACACAGGCGAACAACCGCAGCCCACTCTCACTAAAATTACCTGAACGAGCATCTTTTTCTGGCGTAGCTAAATTGCCCTTAGTGTTGAAATAGTTCGGAGGATTTATTTGGTTAGGGGGATATGGTCGAAGTTAGGGCTTACAAGCGTCGCTGCAGACTCGATGGGCCCAAAGGCCTCCTTCTGCAATGTATGTTCTATGTTGCCACATCCCCTTCCCCCAACACATACACGCCTTTCCTCAACCCAATCAAAAAAATGCTTGAATTACACTGATGTTTTTGTTTTACATCATTTTGATGGACGAAATAAGAATAGAAATAGCTGGTGGGAGGGGAGGGTGTGGATGAGAGAAATGTAGAGACGGTGAAAATTGAGTAAAGTGATTCTCTTTGCATCGTCCAATCTTCAAATAAAATCTCTCTGACAGACAGAGTGATAAAAGTGAAATGAGTTGAAAGAGAACAAAATATTATTGAAACAGAGAGAGACACACAGCATGGTCCCCGGACTTCTCTCTGATAGTCGCAATCACAGGTAGGGCGAGTAGGAGAAAGACCAATTTTTAAAACACATCCCCCCATTATTAAACTCGGCGCAAACTGGGGACACCTATCAAATGAAATGAATGTGCAAACTGTCCCAAAAAGCAATTATTTAAATAGACCAAACCACCAGGTGAACGGGGAGAGGGGACAGGGCGCTTACCTCCAAATAGTGGTCGGTGATGGACACTGAATGTTACCGCCGCCCATTCCCACAGCCTGTTTGTGCCTCCCTCTGTGTTCTACCAGCCTCCTCCTGCTGTGTTTCTCACTCATTGTCAAAATCACATCAAAAGAGATGGTCTCATTCTACACAACCCCTCCCCCCGCACCCATTCACTGACCACACAATCTACATGCTTAGTCTAGGATTGGTTCTGTTGCATATTAAATGTGAGCAGTGACGCTCCTATTCATACCTGTCACCTCTCCCTCATCCACTTTCTCCTCTCCACCCTATCCGACATTCACAGGACTATGCCTATACGATATACATCTCCACCTATTCAATACCAAATCACTGCTACTTTCTCTCACTCTCCTCCGAGCTGTATAGTTATCCAATTTTCACATCTACCGATCCTGTAATCCATCTCTGCTCCTCTCTCTCTGTCCTTTACAGGCCTGCACCTACACGATATCCATGACTACCTGTCCAATACCCCATCTATGCTCCTGTCTCCTTCTCTCCCATATTTTTTTCTCTTTGCTCCCCAGATCTGTGTCACTTTAAAATGCAATTACGGGATATGGGCATCGCTGGTTAGGCCAGCATTTATTTTCCATCTCAAGTTGCGCTTCAAAGGTGGTGGTGAGTTGCCTTATTGATCCACCGCAGTACTTCATGTGTAGGTACCCCCACTATGCTGTTCGGGACTCTGTTCCAGGATTTTGAACGAGCGGAAGTGAAGGAACGGCTATATATTTGTAAGTCAAGGTGGAGAGCGACTTTGAGGGGAAACACAAGGTGGTGGGGTTCCCAGATATCTGCTGCTCGTGTCGTTCCAGAAGAAAGAGGTCGTGGGTTTGGAAGGTGTTCTCTGAGGAACATTGGTGAGTTACTGCAGTGAATGGTGCAGATGGAAAACACGGCTGCCACTGTCGTTGGTGGCGGATCTTGAATGTTTGTAAGACGGTGCAATCATGGGGGCTGCTTCGTCCTGTATGGTATCGAGCCTCTTGAGTGTTGTTGGAGCTGCGCTCATCCAGGAAAGTGGAGAGCATTCCATTAAACTCTTGACTTGTGTCTTGTAGATAGTGGGCAGGCTCTCGCGGTCAGAAAGTGAGGTACGCAAAGTCGGTTTAGTAGCTTTTGGCCTACCCACGAGCCGTATTATGTGGCGAGTCCACCAGTTTCGAATTAATGATAACCCCCAGGATGTTGATTGTGGGTTATTCAGTGATGGTAACGCCATTGAACATCAAAGGGCGTTTGTCACATTCTCTTTTGTAAGAAATTGCCATTGCCTGCCACTTGCTTTGCAGAAGCCTGGATATTGTAAAGGTTTTGCTGCATTTGGACGTGGACTAATTAATTATCAGTGGAGTCGCAAATGGTGCTGTCACCCGCAAACATCCGCACTTCTGCCCTCATGATGGAAGGGATGCCAGTGGTGAAGCAGCTGAATATGGTTGGGTATAGGACACGATCCAGAGGAACTACTGCAGTGATGTCCTGCAGTTGAAAGTATTGACTTATAACCACAGCATACTGTTCCTTTGTGCCGGGTATGATTCTAACCATCGGGGATGAATCCCAATGACTCCAGTTTCGCTCGGATCCTTGATGCTATACTCGGGCAAATGCTGCCTTGATGTCAAGGCAGTCACTCTCGCCCCGCCTCTGACATTCAGCTCTTTTGTTCCTATTTGAACGAAGGCGATAATGAGGTCAGCAGCTGAGTTACCTGGCGGAGCCCACACCGAGCATGCTGAGCATGTTATTGCTCAATGCGTTCCACTTGATAGCACTGTTGATGACTAATTCGATTAATTTAATAATGATGGTGACTGATAGGGCGTTAATTGGCTGGGTTGGATTTGTCCACTTTCTTGTATCCTGGACAGACACGGGCAATGTTCCACATTGGCGTGTAGATGCCAATTTTGTCTCTGTACTGGAACCACTTGGCTAGGGGTGCACATGTTCTGGAGCTCTGTCGTCTGTACTATTGCAGGGATCTTATCATGGCCCAGAGCGTTTGCAGTATCCAGTATTCGGCCGTATAATTGTGGAGCCTCCTCCAGTGAGATGTTTCGTAGTCCGCCACCATTCATGGTTCGATGTGAAAGGACTCCAGAGTCTCGATGTGATGTTTTCGTTGTGGAATCGCTTAGCTCTGTCTATTAGTGCTGCTTATTATGTTTTGCACAACACTAGTCCTGTGCTGTTGCTTCACTAGGTTGGCACCTCATTTTTCGGTGTTGCTGATTTTACTCCTGGCCTGCTCCCGCACTCTTCATTGGAGCAGGGTTCATCCCGTGTCTCGGTGGCAATGGTAGAGTAGGGATGGGCCGGACCATGCTATTGAAAAGTGTGGTTCAATACTATTCAGTTGGTGGCCCACAGCGCCTCATGGATTCCCAGCCTTGACTTCAGAGATGTCTTCGAAGTATCTACCATTTCGACGGTAGTAGTGCCACACAACAGGATGGAGTGTACCCTCAATTTTATTACAGGATTTATATCTCCAAAAGGACTATATCGTGGTCACTTCTACCGATACTGTCATGCACAGATGCATCTAGAGCAGGGAGAGAGGTGAAACTGAGGGCAACTATATTTTTCCATGGTGGTTCCCTCTCCACCTGCTGCAGTGTCAGTCGAGCAGCTGCTTATGTTAGGACGCGCACAGTTTAGTCTGCGGTGGTACTACCCAGCCACTCTTGGTAATAGACATTGAAGGCCCCCACACAGATCATATTCAGCGCTCTTGCCACTCTCGGTGCTCACTCCAAGTGGTGATTAACATTTTAGGAGTACTGATTCATCAGCCTATGGGGTCTGGTACGTGGTAATCAGGATGAGATTTCCTTGCCAATGTTTAATCTCAATCCGTGAGACTTCATAGGGTTTAGATTCCATGTTCAGCACTCTCAGGGCACATCATTCCCGTCTACATACCACTGTGCTGTCAGCTCTGCTGGGTTTGTTTTGCAGGTGAGAATGGACATACCCAGGAATGGTGATAGCGTCGTCAGGGATATTGTCTGCAAGGTTTAATTATGTGAGTGTGACTATGGCAGGCTGCTGCTCAACTACTCTGTGAAACAGCTCGCCCACCTTTAGCACGGGAAGACTTTGCATGGTCAGAAGGGCTGTGTTGCCGTTGCCTTTTCCTGTGCCTGGTTCGATGCCGCCTCATCTGTCCAGTTTAAGTTTATTTTTGTGTTTTGTCGCTGTTGATTTGGCTTTCAGTGTGCATTTGAAAAGGAACCGCATTGATGTGACTCTCGAGTCACACATTGGGCCTGTCCAGGTAAGTTGAACAGATTTATATCCTTAAATAAAGGATATAAGTGAACCAGAATTATATTTCAACATTCTGCGAGAGTTTCATGTTCATCATTCGACCTATTTCCAGGTATTTTGTTGTGTTTTAAATTCCACCAACTGCTGTGGTGGGATTTGAATTTGGGACTCCCCGTCATCAACCTGGGTCTTTGGGTTCCGAGTCCAATAACATCCAACTACGTCACCGCCTTCCCAACATCCAATATCCATATCTACCTCCCAATATCCCGCATTTGATCCTCATTCTCACTTTCTCTCCTCTTATCCCCAGCTCGTTATCTGCCCAATCCTACATCTCACCTAACGAATACCCCATCTCTGCTCCTCCATCTCACATTGCCCACCGTGTCCATTATAAATAAGGATGTGCTGTTGACGCGTTTGATATTTTTTTCAAATAATGGACATTGTGCCCTCAGAAACCTCAGTCAGTAATGTACTGTTTACAGAGAGAGTGCACAGCAGCACCACATAAACTGCCAAGAGGGACACGACGGCACTGGAGAATACAACAGGACATTTGCCTCTCTCCTAAAAATATCCCCAAACTTACTCCAATTCAATATTTCCCCAAAATCACAAAGTGAGATACCGTGTCCCACACAAAGACACACATTGACAAACCTGTTTAGCCCGCACCTTGGGTCTTCTGTTCAGTTCCAGTCTCCGTTCAGAACTTTTTGTCTCATCAGATTTCTTCCTGGGATGTTGGATTAATTGAGTGTGATTGTGATTGAATACAATTGTGTCCGGGACATTATGTGTCAATAGCAGTTGTGTCAACGTCACCTTCCAACCTTCTCCTCAATGTCACTCAATATATATTATGGAAATCGAACAAGTTGTTCCGAACAAATAGGGGTCACGTGTTTATATTACACAGAAGAGTCAAGATGAGTCAGTGGAACAAAGGGTTTGAGAAACAATGCACAAAACACTGAGCAACAGAAGGAGCAACAAAAGTCGACCAAGCCGAAACAATGCAAAATATTAGAAATATGATTCTAACATATGACAATGACACGAAATGAAGAGAACTTCACAGGCACCTTCACACGATGTGCATGAATGTATGGATACAATTGTGGCTTTAGTTTAAATGACTCTCCTCCTATTACAACTACATTCAGGAAACCAAGAATTATACTTTGAAAATAGCAGCAGCATAATGTAAAGACATTGTGGAGGTTCAAACGGAATCCGCAGAAAATTTCAGAAGTAAGGTCGCACATTTCAGAAGGGTAAACAGTAAAAAGAGACAGTCTGTGTTAATGTTATGACAGTGTCACTTTTACGACAGCGTCGCTGGTTAGGCCAGTATTAATTGCCCAGGCCATGTTTGTCTTCAGAAGGTCAGTGTCGAGAAACAGAACAATAATTTATAGGGAGGAGCTGGAGAAGGTACAATTGTGGTCAGGAGTTGATCATTGAGCTGAGAAATCAGACGAGAGAAAAGGAAACAACAGCATCACAGGAGTTGCAGTTTATTCAATGGGGACGACAAAACATGTTAACTGCAGAGACCCCATATACCAGCTGAGTCTCTGATTGGCTGAGTTTTTGCCACTCAATGTTCGGAGCTTACTGCTTGCTGTACAACCTTCAGACGTAAAGCGGCGTCTCTAATTGCTGTGGCCGCTTCCAGTTAGCGACTGGATCTCCTGATTGGAAGAGGGACCGTCATTCAACCGCTGGAGCAACTGTTGGCTGAGAGGTAGTCAGTCAGTTTTATTGTTTGATTAATTTCATAATTGAAGTAACCGGATATGTCACCGCGATCTTCATCTGCTTCCTAACCTGACTGAGTCACCACGTAAATAAATGTATTTGTGCAGCCATTTATATCCACCAGCATAAATCCGACTTCTTGCAAGTTATATTGAGGAATGGTGAGGTCAATTATTCCTCCCAAATCAAGATAGAAAACTTTAATAACAAAAACCGTCCAGAGGAGAATGAAAGTTCCGGAGATGCTGAAAAGTAAAATCATTGACTTCCTTCTGCTCTCCATCTCTGGGTCTTTGCGATTGTCTCCCTGACTCTGAGCTCTCAGTGTCTTACGGACCCGACTGGTGACTATAATGTGTCTGACTGTCAGAGCGTTGATCAACAGGATTAAACCGAATGGGATCAATGGCATTGAAACCTGAGAAAACGAGATAATAAAACCCACATGGGATCAGTGAAAAAGCTGCTCTTTGGCCGACAACCCCACTGGACATTGTCGATTATCTGTATAGGTTCATACAGAAAATACCAGGGGATGTTTTTATTATGAGCAGGAGGCCGGCTGTTGACAGAATCACAGCTGCAGTTTTCTCGGTGCAATATTTAGTTTTCAGTTTCTGGCAGCCAATGGCTACAAATCGATCAAAGGAGAAAGTGACTGTGAACCAGACAGAACAGTCCGACGCTGCAGAGATCAGGAAAATGTTAGCACTACACACAGGGGTGAACTCCAGGAAATTCCGGGGAAAATAATAAACATTGATTCTGTTCAGTATGACGCGAGTGATAAGAAACAGCAGATCCGCCACCGCCATGGCCACCAGGTAGCGAGTGGTGCAGGTAGAGAGGCCACACTTCCCCGACACAGAATCACAATCCCCAGTAAATTAACTGTCAGAGAGGGAAGGAGAAGAATCTGGAAATTACTGATGAAACATTCTCTGTGTGTGAACCAGGACAGGTATTCAACATCAATAGAATTGGCAGTGGGTGGATGGGAGGTTTGGAAGAAGAGTGGGCACAGGGATTAACATTGCAACGAGGTAGGAGTGAAACGGGGCCAGGCCTTATGTGGTCGAAAGGAACAGTGTGAATTGCAGCACTGTCAGTTTGGCGGCAGGCGTCTGAAAATGTGCGTAACTCAGGTTCATTTGGGAGACGTGACATTTCTCATTTAGCCTGATTTGCAGTTTAACTCAGCTCGGCTAGGTTTCCCATCCCACGGCCTAACAGAGCAGAAATTGTCATCCCTCCTCACTCCCAATTATTCGGCCACACGACGGATTCGACCGTTCACTAAACTAGAGTCTGATGGTGTTGGCAATCACAGATAGATTATTGGAATATTCCGCGATCAATAAGAAAAAATAAACTAGAGCAAGATCTCGCCAATTCATAATTATGAGACGACGAGAGCCTGTCCACTACATAAATCCCCCAAGTCAATAGGCTCCCCGGTTCAGTCGTTCGTGAGGTATTGCTCCCAGGAACACTCCATTGTCAGTTTCCGAACATGAACAGATAACATTATTCCCAGGAATACATCGTCTCCCGGTTTGGATACAATCCCTATCATTTTCCTCTCACGAACATTCCTCAGGGTTCTTTTGGCAGCAATAGACCCTCAGCAGATTTCGACTCATTGTATATGGTTAAAAAGATTGTGAATGCCAAAAAAAGCGCGTTAAGATGGAGGAGAAATTTCCCAGTTTAAAGTTGTTGAAGGAAGTTGAGTACTGAGGGCTGTAACGCGCCGAATTGGAAGCTGAGATGCTGCTCCTCCAGCTCGCGTTGGGCTTCTCTGGATCATTGGAGCAGGTCAAGGACGGACACGTGGGCATGACAGCAATGTGCTGAGTTAAAATGGCCGTAACTGGAAGACTGTGGTCATGTTTTTTTCATTTTTTCATTTTCATGCCTGTGGGCTGAGTGAAGAAGTTCCGCAAAGTGGTCACCAAGTCTACGTTTAGTCTCGCAAATGTCGAGGAGACGGTATTGAGAGCAGCAAATCCAGCAGCCAAATTGAAGGAAGCATGAGTGAAAAGCTGCTTCACCAGAAAGGAGAGATTATACCCGAAAATCATGACACGGGATGAAGTAAAGGGGACAAAGTTAATGCACCTTCTCCTACTGCAAAACAAGTAAGAGTGGAAAGGGCAATGTGTATTGGATGCAATGGAGAATGATGTGAAGGAGGGAGCAGTAACTGATGAACGCAGTCGATGTCGGGTGACGTTGCAGAGATGTGTCGAAGTGTTTGGTGGTGGCATGCAGGACCTGATGGAATTGACGGTGGATAATCGTTTGGAATAGAAGGCCGCGCGGTTTGGACTGTCAGGGTAGTGGTACATTTTTATCTTGCCGGGACAGACATGTGGGAACGAACTGACATGGTTGAGGGCCCTGTAAACCCAAGGAAGGTGCTGGAGCCTACCCCGGATATAGACAAAGGCTGAATTTACAGACAAATCCAAATTGACACTGACAGCGAATACAGAGGATTAATGCAACTAAATAAAGAAACACATAAATCATTAGTTATAAACGTTCTATGGGTATTTCAATGGAAATTAATTCTCTAGTAGCTCAGAGCCCGCTGCTGCATTTCGATCAGAACCACGAGAGTCCCCGTCACTCATTGGAAGAGAAGCCTCTGGATGGGTTGGAGGGGTTTCTGTGTTCACATGAACGCATTCAAAAATCGTTTGAAGCAGCAACAAATCGTTTAAAACAACCAAAAATTGAACAAACATTGGAGTCCATTTCAGGATTAACAGAAATGAGAAACACTCACACAAAAACTCTGAGGTTACTGCACTGCTGTGCGGATTTTTAATAACAGAGTTTGGTAATATCTTTTTCGGAGATATCGAGTCTCTTCACTTCACACAAGGATAAAACATCTTCAAACACAAGCAAACTCTTCCTATTTTCAATCTGCTCCAAAGGTAAACACATCTAGAGAAAGAGAGATCTATCTGATGGAGGGGCCACTCACCAATAAAATATACTTTTTAAAATTTGAACAAATGTATTGTTGCATTTTTGTTTTTCATTTAGAACTGGAAATTCCGATGTCGTGGCAACCCACAAACACGTTTCAACCAAGGGCAGGTTTGGAAGATGAGCGTTGGAAGATACAGCTATGTAAGGAGAGAGATATCGGCGTGTGAAATATGTGGCGGAGTATCATTTCTGGTTTCAAGCGAACATATTTTTTTTTCAGAAATTCGAGTCCCCAATTATTCTTTATCAAATTAAGGGCAATTTAGCGTGGCAAACCAACCTATCCAGAACATCTTCGGTTGTGGGGGCGGAACGAATGCAAATGCGTGGATAATTTGCAATCCACAAGGCCAATCACCCAGAGCCGGGATAGAACCCGGGACCTTGATGCCTTCAGGCAGCAATGCTAACCACGACGCCACCGTGCTGCCCTGAATCATTTATTTTAGTCCAGTTCCTGACCCACATACAATACAATTCTTCAAAGACAGATGGTCCCAGTAATAGATGGATAATTGTATCAGATATTCCACTTCGGTGAGAGACTCACATTCGCACAAGTCTGCACTGTCAGATGTTTCCAGTAATCCTTGCTCACTGCTGTCAGATGTTCCACTCTGATCGGTGGCCGACACAGTACCATGTTACACTTGAAAATAATTGCAGTAATATTGTTCACTGTTGTCAGATATTCCACTCTGGTGAGAGACCGACATCCGTTTAAATCTGCATTGACAGATGCTTCCAGTAATCCTTGTTCACTGATGTCAGATATTCCACTCTATTTCGTGATCCACACTCGGTATGATTGAATGATTACTCCACTAAATATTCCTTCAGAAAAATACCTTTATTAAGCGACAATTTAACATTATACAAGATAACACGAAATATAATGACTTCATGAATCAGCGATCCCATGAGTTCCAAACAGAAGTTTATTGTCAGGAGGTAAAATGGATTGAAACAGCAGACACATTAAAGACATTTGACTTCAGTAAATTACGTTGTTGATCACAGCGAGCACGACATCAGCATTAAACATTTTCAGTGAGAGTTTAAAGTCAGACGGCCGCTCATTGAGGAATTTTCTCAACGTCAATGGTGATAGTCACTTACCAGGGACTCCAACAATAGCTAAGATTGGGTGGAATATTTTCTGAACCAAGTCAATTGGAAGAAGCATGTTGAGTCTGACGTGATGTGTCCCTTCGTGTAGCTGACAGTCTCTCTGTCTTCAACTCTGAGATTATATATTCCCCGTGCCTTTAATTTATACCCTTAGGAACTACCTCCGCGACATTGATGTTGCAACATCGTTAATCTTGTTTTCGAAAAATTGAAAAAAATCAAATTACGACATGGGTTTAAAAAATATGATTTGTTGAATAGAGTGAACATTCCCAACACTGGGCTTTGTTGATCAGATTGTTCGTCTAACAATAATAGAAAATATGTTGTCCACTCAAAGACCATCAGTCCATCTCCAGATCTATGTTCTATGTTCTATAATTTGGAGGAACAGAGAGATCTGTTCACAGATCTCTGAAGGTTGCCACTCAAGTGGACAGAGCCATGAAGAAGGCCAATAGTTTGTTCGTGTTTATTAACAGGGGCTTGAGTTTAAGAGCCGCGGGGTTATGCTGCACCTGTACATGACCCTGGTGAGACCACATTGGAATATTGTGTGCAGTTGTGGTCACTCACTATAGGAAGGATGCGAAAGCATTGGAAAGGGTGCAAAGGAGATATACCAGGATGCTGCCTGGTTTGGAGGGTGGTCTTATGAGGAAAGGTTGAGTGAGCTAGGGCTTTTCTCTTTGGAGCGGAGGAGGATGAGAGGCGACTTAATAGAGGTTTATAAGATGATGAGGGGGACAGATAGAGTGGACGTTCAGAGACTATTTCCTCGGGTGGATGTAACTGTTACAAGGGGGCATAACTATAAGGTTCAGGATGGGAAATGTAAGCGGGATGTCCGAGGTAGGTTCTTTACTCAGAGAGTGGTTAGCGTGTGGAATGGACTGCCAGCTGTGATAGTGGAGTCGGACACTTTAGGAACTTTCAAGCGGTATTGGATCGGCACATGGAGCACACCAGAATGACAGGGAGTGGGATAGATTGATCCTGGTTCCGGACAAAACTCGGCACAACATCGAGGGCCGAAGGGCCTGTTCTGTGCTGTGATGTTGTATGTTTTATGTTCTATGCACGGTAGCATGGGGTTAGCATAAATGCTTCACAGCTCCAGGGTCCCAGGTTCGATTCCCGGCTGGGTCGCTGTCTGTGCGGAGTCTGCACGTCCTCCCGGTGTGCGTGGGTTTCCTCCGGGTGCTCCGGTTTCCTCCCACAGTCCAAAGATGTGCGGGTTAGGGGATTGGCCATGCTAAATTGCCCGTAGTGTCCTTAAAAGTAAGGTTAGGGGGGGGGGTTGTTGGGTTACGGGTATAGGGTGCATACGTGGGTTTGAGTAGGCTGATCATTGCTCGGCACAACATTGGGCCGAAGGGCCTTCCTGTGCTGTACTGTTCTAGTTCTATCTCACATTGTATCAGGACATCCGTCACTCGTGTGACATTCAGTGATTAAGTTCCAATTGTCAGTGTGTTTCCCTTGATGGTTCACTGCACTCTGGAGTGCAGCAGCCACTTTAACTGTGATAATTCAGTTCATTGATTTAAGTGGGTTACGGGTAACACAAATAGCAAATCTCAATCAATCGGAGGTCTGCAAATATTAACAGACTAAAGAAAATGATTTTCAACTGTTATCTGATGCATCCACAAATGGAAAAAACATTTTAAAATATTGAGTCTGCTAAGAAAACTCAGAGCCGGAAGCAGACACAAGAACACACTCTTTCAGCCTCAAATGAAACATATTTAGCTTTAAAAACTAATACACCGTCTATATGATCCTGGTCCTCCATCTGAAACACACACATAAACTGAGAGAGACGGGTTTTAGATGCGGAGGACGAGAGAAAAAGATTGTCTGTGAAATATACTGATAGACAAAATTGGCGACACAGGGAAAAGGTTTAGAGATACGGAGGGTGAATGAGAACCAGTGTGGCAGCCGAAAGAGCGCAAATAAGAAATGTTGTTGGACTAATAAAGAGGAAAAACGAGAGAATTAGGCTGATGAGACTATAGGCAGGGAGCGAATGCAGGCAGAGTTCTAGACTTGGGAAGACAGTTGGTGTGGTAAGGAGTGTGTGTAAAATGCTAAAGCAATCTCGATAAAGGTCTCCTGTGTCATAAATATGTTCAGTGAGTGAGTCGCCGAAAAAGGCGATGTGCGTGAGTGAGATGAGTCTGAGAGAGGAAAATAGTGTGAGGGGCAGTGCTAGAGGGGGAAAGAGTTCAAGATAAATTGACTGGGTTGTAGGGTGTGAGGAGAGGGATCGAAAGAGGGTATGGAAGTGTGATATAGGGATGATTGTGAGAAAGGAGGAAGGTTTGAGAGAGGGGGAGAGTGTGAGCTAGCATGTGAGACAGGGAAAGAGTCCAAGAGAGCGAGAGATTCTGAGCGAGGGAGGGAGTGCGAGAGAAGGTGAGTGTGTGAGAAAAGGGGAATGTGGAAGGTGGAAGGAATGTGACAGTGTGTAGTGGAGTGGAAATTAGTGTGGGAAAAAAATGGTTGTGACAGAGGGAGGGAGGGAGATAGCGAGGGATGGAGAGAGAGGGACAGTGTGAGGAGGGAGGGAGTGTGAGCGGGCGGAGGGGGCAGTGTGAGAGGAGGAAGTGTGAGAGTGGAGGGTTTGGTAGTGATTATGAAAGAGGCAGAGAGGTGTGTGGTAGTTAGTCAGAGAGCGACATTGTGGTACGGGGGGAGCGTGAGGGAGTGACAGTTGTGAGCGAGGGAAAGATTCTGAGAGTGATAGAGTTCTAGAGGTCGGAGGGAGATAGTGTGGGAGAGCAGTAATGAGTGGGAAATGGAGACTTGATAAAGGAAATGCATGTGACAGGGAGTGTGAGAGTAAGGGCGTGTGGCAGAGGGAGAAAGGTCTACGGCGTATGCGAGGGGGGAGTCTGTGAGAAAGCTATGTAGTGCGAGAAGGGAGAAGTGATCGAGGGATGTCGTGTGATAAAGGTAGTGCATGTTTGAATCAATGATTGACAGAGGAAGGGTGTGTAGGGGGGGAGTGTGAGAGCATGAGGGAGGATGAGGGTGCCATCGAGTAAGGGATGTGGGAGATGGAGCGATTTTGAGAGAGGCACAGGGAATGAGCGGGAGATCGCGTGAGAGAGCGAGAAATATGAGAGAGGCAGACAAAGGTGATAGACGAAGCGTGTGTTTGAGAGAGATAGTGTATTAGAGGGAGCGTAAGAGGGAGAGACGGTGTGAGTTTGAAAGGAATAAGTAAATATATGAGAGAGTGATAAATTTGTGAGACCCAGAGTATAAGGATGTGGGTGCGAGTGTGTGAGAGGGCTGGAGTTTATGTATCCCCATACATTTCCCCCAATCCTATGCGCTTTAATTTTACAATAATCTCTTATGTCGTTCTTTGCCAAACGCTTCTGGATGTTCAGAATATACCACATCGATTGGCCTCCCCGTTGTTAACTGTACTGGTTACATCTTCAAATATTTCCAACAGATGTGACAATCCATGCTGACTCTGACTGATCCTGCCACTGCTTTCTAAATGTTCCGCTATAAAGTCATTGATATTGGATTCAAGCATTTTCCACACTACCGATGTGAGTCTTACTGATCCGTGATTCCCTGCTTTCTGTCTACCTCCCGTTTCGAATATCGAAGTCACGTGTCCTACCTTCCAATCTGCAGGGACAGTTCCAGAGTCTGCAGAATCCCAGAAGATGACCACCAATGCACCCATCATTTCCACAGCCACCTCCGTAAGCACTCTGGGATGCAGCTTCCCAGGCCCTGGCATTTATCCGGCTTCACCTATCAGTTTTGTCAGAACAATTTGTCAACTAATATCGATCTCCCTCAGTTATTGTCCTGCCTTACTTTTCGTCATCCAACTTTTTCTGGTATCTGGTTTGTGTCCTCTTTTGCGAAGACTGAAGCAAGATATTACTCAATTGCTCAGCCACTCCTTTGCCACTTGTTATGCATTTACCTGTTTCTGTATGTAGGGGACCTACATTTCTCTTCACCAATGTCTTTCTCTTCACATACCTACATAAAATCTTAATGTCCGTCTTAATATTCCCTGCAACCTTCCTTTCAGACTGTACTTTCCCCTTCTTAATCAATCGCTTCGTCCGTCTTTGCTGAATTATATACTGCTCCCAATCCTCAGATCTATTATTTTTCTTGGCCAACTGAATGCTTCTTCCTTGAATCGATACGTTTTCTAATTACTTTGTATCCATGGATTGGCCCTCTTATCCCATTTATTTTTGCGCCTGACAGGGATGAACAGTTGCTGTAGTTCCCCCATGCGTTCCTTGAATGTTTGCCATTGTCTATCTCTGTAAGTAACTCTCCCCAATCTATGAAGTCAAACTCATGCCTCATATCTCAATAGTTCCCTTAATAACATTCAGAACCCAAGTCTCCGAGTCAACTCCTTAATTCTCCATCTTGATGATAAATTCTAGCTGTTATGGTCGCTCATTCCCAAGGGGTCCCGTACAGCCAGATTGGCTTGAGGTCCTTCTCATCCCACAGTCCCAGTTTCAGATGGCCTCCTCCCTATGTGGTCGATAAAACCATCCCGTTTACATAGAACATAGAACAGTACAGCACAGAACAGGCCCTTCGGCCCTCAATGTTGTGCCGAGCCATGATCATCCACCCATACCCGTAACCCAACAACCGCCCCCCCCCCCTTAACCTTACTTTTTTATTAGAACACTACGGGCAATTTAGCATGACCAATCCACCTAACCCGCACATCTTTGGACTGTGGGAGGAAACCGGAGCACCCGGAGGAAACCCACGCACAGGGGGAGGATGTGCAGACTCCACACAGACAGTGACCAGCCGGGAATCGAACCTGGGACCCTGGAGCTGTGAAGCATTTATGCTAACCCCATGCTACCCTGCTGCCTACATTCAGCAATTCCTCCTCTACGGCAGTGTCCAATTTGATTTGCCAATCTATGTGAAGATTAAAATCACCCATGATCATCGATATTCCCTTCTTACATGCATCTCTAATTTCTTGTTTAATGCGATGCCCAACTCACCACTGCAGTTTGGGGTTCTATATATGAAACCCACTAATGTTTTTTGTTTCTTGGTATTACTGAACTCTACCCATACAGGTTCCACATTGTAAGAGCTAAGATCCTTTTTCACTACTGTGTTAATTTCCTCTTTAGCAGCAGTGCACCTCCACCACCTTTTCATTTTATATGTCCTTAGTAAATACGGAAACCCTGGGACATTCAGTTCCCATCCCTGTTCACCCTGCACCCATGTCTCCATAATCCCAATGAGAGCATACTCAATTATATTTATCTTCGCGATTAGTTCATACACTTTATTGCAAATTCTCCGTGCAATCAGGCACACAGCCTTTAAGTAAGTATTTTTCACAACGTTAGTCTTGCTCCCAATATTTTTCTCTTCTGCCCAGTTTGAATTTTCCCTTGGTTTTTCCAACTATCACTTTTGGTCTTCACTTTTCTACCTTTTGCTTTTATCATTGCTCCCACTTTCTCTGGCTCCTTGTATAGGTTCCCATCCACCTGGCGTCGTGATTAAAACCCTCCACAACCGCTCGAGGAAAAGTTTCCCCCCCCCCCCCCCCCCCGAGAACATCAGTACCAATCCTACGCATGCGTAATCCGTCCAGTTTGTATAGGTCCTAATTCCCCAAGAATCTGAACCACTCTCGCACAAACCATCTATTCAGCCACGTGTCCATCCTGATAACCTGTCATTTATAATATTACTAGCCCGTGGCAGCGGCCGTAGTCCTGAAATCACTACCTTTGAGGTCTCATTTCTATATTCCTTCCCAATTCCCTTGATTCTGCTTTTAGACCTCCTCCCGTTTTGTAACCTATGGCGTTTAAACAGATTTATAGCACCACCACTGGTTTTACACACTCCCCCACCCTCCAGAATGTCCTGGACCCGCTCCGAGGCATCCTTGTCACTGGGACCAGGGAGGCAACATACCATTCTGGAGTCTCGTTTGCGATCACATAAACGCATGTCTATACCCCTTACAATTGAAGCCCCTAACATTGCAATCTGTTGTTCACAGGCACAGTTCAACTGTTCTGACATTGCAATCTATTGTGCACCGAGACAGCTCCAGTTTTCTGACATGACAATGCATTATTCACGGAATAAACTCCACTGTTCTAACAGTGCAATCTATTGTTACTGGGAGATCTCCACTCTTCCTGTCGTGAGCAGACCAGAACTGCACACAATATTCCAAATGCGGTCACCAGTGTCATGTCCAGTTGCAGCAAACACCATAGGTCTAAACTCAAGCCCCCTGTCAACAAACACGAACACATATAGGCCTTCTTCACGGATCTAAACAATTGATTGACAACCTTCAGAGATCTGTGGACATGAACCCAATATCTCTCTGCTCCTCCACATTCCTCAGAACCCTGCCGTTGACCTTGTAGGCAGGTGACTTATGTAAGTCTCTGGAAACAAGGCTCAGAGAGGGACACAAGATAACCAGAAGGAAACTGAAGAAAATAATTTTGGGAGCTAAGAGAGGGCATGAAGAATATTTTGCGTGTAGGAACAAGGAAACTCCCAAGGCCTTTTACACAGATGTGAGAAATATGAGAATGACTAGAGCGAAGATAGGTCCGAGCAAGGACAGTAGATGGAGATTGTGTATTGTCGGAGTGATAGGAGGGGTCTTGAACGAGTACTTTTCTTCAATATTTACAAACGAAAGAGGCCATATTTCTGGAGACGACAGTGTGAAACATACTGTGAGCTCGAGGAGAAACTTGTTAGGAAGGAAGATGTGTTCGGTATTTTGAAAAATCTGAGGATAGACAAGTCCCCCGGGCATGACGGGATATATCCAAGTATTCTATGCGAAACAATAGATGAAATGTCAGTGCCGGTGGCAATGATCTTTTCGTCCTCACTGTCAACAGGGGTGGTCCCAGGGGATTGAAGTGTGGCGAATGTCGTCCCCTTGTTCAAAAAAGGGAATAGGGATAACGCTGGGAATTACAGTCCAGTTAGTCTTACTTCGTGGTGGGCAAAGTAATGGAAAGGGTACTGAGTGATAGGATTTCTGAGCATCTGTACAAACACGGCATCATTAGGGAGAGTCAGCACGTATTTGTGAGGGGCAGGTCTTGCCTCACAATTCTCATTGAATTCTTTGAGGAGGTGACCAAGCACGTAGATGAACGTAAATCAGTGGATGCAGTGCACATGGATTTTAGGAAGGCATTTAAGTTTCCCTATAGTAGGCTTATGCAGAAAGAAATGAGTCATTGGATCGTGATAAATTTGGCCTGTTGATTACGAAATGGTTAAAAGATAGAAGAGAGCGTGGTGGTGGATGGCAAATATTCAGCCGGGAGCCCAGTTCCCAGTGGCGTCCCGTTCTTGGTCCTCTGCTGTTTGTGATTTTAATTAGTGACTTGATGAGGGCGTTGAAGGGTGGGTCAGTTAACTTGCAGATGATACGAAGATTGGTGGAGTTGTGCATAGTGAGGAGCGCTGTTGTCGTCTGAAAAGAGACATAGGCAGGATTCAGAGCTGGGCTGAGAAGTGAGAGATGGAGTTTAACCCTGAAAATTGTGAGGGTGTTCATTTTTGAAGGACAAATATGAATGCGAAATATACGGTTAACGGCAGGGTTCTTCGAATTGTGGAGGAGCAGATATGTCTTGGAGTATATGTGCATAGATCTTTGAAAGTTGCCACTTAAGTAGATGGAGCTGTGAAGAAGGCCAGTGGTGTGCGAGCAGTCATTGGCAGACGGATTGAATTTAAGAGCCGTGAGGTGATGATGCAGCTTTATAAAACCTTGGTCTGCCACATTTGGAGTAATGTGTGTAGTTCTGGTCGCCTCATTTTAGGAACGATGTGAACGCTTTGGAAAAGGTGCAAAGGAGATTAAATAGGATGTTGCCTGGAATGGCGACTAGCTCTTCCGAGGATGTGAGGCCTTTTCACGGAGGCAGCACCACTGTTCTAACATTGCAATCTGTTGTTCGCTGACAGCTTCACTGTTTTCAGATTGTAATCTGTTGTACACAGTGAGAACACACTGTTCTGATGTCGCAATTTGTTGTTCAGAGTGACAGCTCCAATGTTCTGATATTACTATCCACTATTCACGGAGACAGATCCAATGTTCTTGAATTGCAATCTGTGGTCCACAGAGACAGCTCCACTGTTCTGAAATTACAAACCATTATTCACGGTGACAGCTCCACTGTTCTGAAATTACAAACCATTATTCAAGGCGACAGCTCCATTGTTCTAACATTGCAATCAGTCGTACACTCAGAGAGCTCCACTATTCCAACATTGTCATCTATTGTTCAAAGTGACAGCTCCATTGTTCTGAAAATGCAATGTTTTGTTCGAAGAGACAGCTCCACATTTCTAACATTGCTATAAGTTGGACTGGATTGGATTTGTTTATTGTCACGTGTGCGAGGTACAGTGAAAATTATTTTTCTGCAAGCAGCTCAATGTTGTTCAATGCAGTGTTCAATGAGATAGCTCCATTCTTATGAATTTACAATCTATTGTTCACAGAAACAGCTCCACTGATCTCACATTGCAATCTATTGTTGACAGAGACAGAGGCAGCCCCAAGTTCTGACATTGCACTGGACGGATATTATAATATTTTTCAAGGAGATAACCCAGTGCTCTAAAATTGCAATCTGTTGTTCACTGAGTGATCTCCACTTTTAGAACATAGAACATAGAACGATACAGCGCAGTACAGGCCCTTCGGCCCTCGATGTTGCACCGACATGGAAAAAAACTAAAGGCCATCTAACCTACACTATGCCCTGATCATCCATATGCTTATCCAATAAACTTTTAAATGCCCTCAATGTTGGCGAGTTCACTACTGTTGCAGGTAGGGCATTCCACGGCCTCACCACTCTTTGCGTAAAAAACCCACCTCTGACCTCTGTCCTATATCTATTACCCCTCAATTTAAGGCTATGTCCCTCGTGCTAGCCACCTCTATCCGCGGGAGAAGGCTCTCGCTGTCCACCCTATCTAACCCTCTGATCATTTTGTATGCCTCTATTAAGTCACCTCTTAACCTTCTTGTCTCTAACGAAAACAACCTCAAGTCCATCAGCCTTTCCTCATAAGATTTTCCCTCCATACCAGGCAACATCCTGGTAAATCTCCTCTGCACCCGTTGCAACGCTTCCACGTCCTTCCTATAACGAGGCGACCAGAACTGTACGCAATACTCCAATTGCGGCCTTTCTAGAGTTTTGTACAACTGCAACATGACCTCGTGGCTCCGGAACTCAATCCCTCTACCAATAAAGACCAAACACCATAGGCCTTCTTCACAACCCTATCAACCTGGGTGGCAACTTTCAGGGATCTATGTACATGGACACTGAGATCCCACTGCTCATCCACACTACCAAGAATTTTACCATTAGCCAAATATTCCGCATTCCTGTTATTCTGTCCAAAGTGAATCACCTCACACTTCTCCACATTAAACTCCGTTTGCCACCTCTCAGCCCAGCTCTGCAGCTTATCTATGTCCCTCTGTAACCTGCAACATCCTTCCGCACTGTCTACAACTCCACCGACTTTAGTGTCGTCTGCAAGTTTACTCACCCATCCTTCTGCCCTCCTCTAGGTCATTTATAAAATAACAAACAGCAACGGCCCCAGAACAGATCCTTGTGGTACGCCACTCGTAACTGAAATCCATTCTGAACAGTTCCCATCAACTACCACTCTCTGTCTTCTTTCAACTAGCCAATTTCTGATCCACATCTCTAAATCACCCACAATCCCCAGCCTCCGATTTTCTGCAATAGCCGACCGTGGGGAACCTTATCAAACGCTTTACTGAAATCCATATACACCACGTCAACTGCTCTACCCTCGTCTACCAGTTCAGTCACCTTCTCAAAGAACTCGATAAGGTTGTGAGGCATGACCTACCCTTCACAAAACCATGCTGACTATCCCTATTCATATTTCCTATATAGATGATTATAAATCGTATTTTTATAATCCTCACCAAGATTTTCCCACCACAGACGTTAGGCTCACCGGCCTATAGTTACCGGGGTTATCTCTACTCCCCTTCTTGAACAAAGGGACCACATT